>NC_049217.1:28490469-28702969 GCF_013347855.1 Anguilla anguilla | reverse complement strand
AACCCATGCTGATTCCAGCACAAAAAAGCTATTTGTGCTACAGAGACAAAAATAACAAGATGCACTCTCTGCGCTCCACCCGGCAGAGGAAAAACAAAATTAAGGCTTTCAGGTTTACAGGATCAAACAAACAAAAAATGAATAATAAAGAAAAAATAAACTTTCTGCGTAGTTCTGTAGGCTTCAGCCCTGCAGGCTCTGCATTGCACCTCTGCACCATTTTGTCCGACCAAATTCGGTGTTTCCGGTTCTGCTCGTGTTAGCTGGGGGGGGGGGGGGGATTACCCACCTCTCGCCCGCCATGTCATGTCAAAGCTGGACAGGAACCCGTGAAAGAGCGGCGCTCTGTGACATCACAATGCGCAGACCGCACACACACGGCCAGCGTCTGCTCTGAAGTACGCAGAGACCAAAAGCTACACGAGCAATTATGCAGCTTTGAACTGCCGGTGGTGGGCAGCCCTGCGGTTGCCCATGGTAACGGGGTGCAGACATGGGCGTGTCAGTTTAGGCTAAGGCTAAGCTAAGCCAGCTGCTGAGACCGATTAGCGTCATGTCGCCATTATCACAATGTTTCGATTAATATGAATTCAGATGTAACTCAAGAGTTTTGAAAACGTTTAAGAGAAAAATACCAATATACAAAGGCTTGAAATAACATCCTCACGGAACGTGGAAGTGGTCCCTGATTGGATGTTTTACCCAAACCAGACTGGACACAGGAAGCCAATCAGGAAAATGATCAAAGCGTAGCCTGTGAGAATATTTTGCCCTGTGGGTTTCTTGGGGGGGGAAAAAAAGATGACCACAAAATAAAAAAGATAAATGAATTAATAAAAAAAAGCTTCACCCGTACAAATTAAGATTCAAAGCAAGGCTGTAGAAATAGCCAGGCCCAGACCCATCTCTGCTATGAAAACAGTCACTACACCGCGAGTCTAGCTGTCTCACAGCCCTTAAATAATGGATATTAATATTGATATCATTCATAAAATCTGGACCCATTAGTAGCTGTCATCGGGGCAGTGTAGTATAATGGGTAAGGAGTTCGTCTTGTAACCTAAAGGTCACAGATTTGATTCCCTGGTAGGACACTGCCGTTGTACCCTTGAGTGAGATACTTAATCTGCATTGCTTCAGTATATATCCAGCTGTATAAATGGATGCAATGTAAATGCTATGTAAAAAGTTGCGTAAGTCGCTCTGGATAAGAGCGTCTGCTAAATGCCTGTGATGTAATGAAATGCTTTACAGTCAGCCATGTTGCTCTGGTGCGATTTAAAGAGGCGGCACGAGAAAGAATGCGTTGATTCCAAGAATTCCAATTCACAGAGAATGAGGTAGAGATCAACAGTATGTTCAACAGGGATCAACAGTCACTACCCCGACACCAGCGTCCGTCATCACAGACCGGATGGAGATGGAGGGGAAGGGTGGTGGGCGGGGGCTGTCGGCACGGTTACCTGAGAATTGTGTGGGGCCGGCCCTCCCGTAGAGGGGCGGGGCCTGGAAGGCGTAGATGACATCACTCTCCGCGATGCTGCTCAGGTCGTCCTCGTCGAAGAAGGACCTCTGGAACCCTGTGGGGTAGATCTCAGTCAGGATCACCTGGCCCGGGACGAACGGATGAGGGAGGAGGGGGGGAAAAGAGGAGAGAGAAAGAAGGAGGGAAAGAGATAGCGACAAGAGACAATCAACAAAATGTAAAAGAATTTATTCACATCTGTTATCAGTCAGATTATGAATTGCTGGTACCTACAGTACGGTTTATTCATTGTTAAAATGTAATGTTTATTTATTATCTAATTAATTTGCTATTTTTTATGTAAACAAAATAGTAATATGATGCAATGTATTATCATGCTAAAAAAATAATAAATATCTGAATCTGAATGAAGGTAGGAAACAGACCGAGCGAGCGCAATGTCAGAGAGCGACTCAAGGTTATTCTCTGCCGGCTGATTGGTCCCCGGCCAGCACAGGAGAGGCACTGCGCCACAGCTCATTGGCTCGTTTTCAGGGGCATGAAGGTGGCTCACGCACAGCTTCCAAATGTCTGTTACTATCCGGCCTGCCTCGTCCCGCCTGTCCGGTTTATGTGCAGAGGGCACAGCCAATCAGTGCGTGAGGAGGGGAGAGAGGGGGGAGCCTATTGGACGCAAACGGGTGCGGTCTGTCTAACAGTACTCCAGGCACTGTTAGCCACTAGCCCAGGCGGACTGAAGTTACCCTCGTGTTTAGAGACGGGAACAGTGAACCGAAACCCTCCCTCCTTCTGGGACGAGTGCGGCAGGTGACCCACCTGCTCCGGGGAGATTTTTCCCTCGTCAGCCACCATCCTCCGCAGGCAGGCCAGGGACCCCAGCAGCGGGACGGCCAGCCCCACCCGCAGGTACCGCTGGGTCCTGGTGCTGAAGACCAGGGTCACTGTCACGTGCCTGCCGAGACAAAGCAGGGCCACGAGCATCAATCCAGGGCACTGACTATGCACCGCTCATTTAGAAAATCCACTATATACACAACCATATTCACCACACCGAAATATTAGAGTATTGGTGCTGAAAGATTTCAGTAGCATCACTGCATTCACAGAACCTTTGAGCATTTCTGCAAGTTTACTGAACATGAGGCCGCTCAACCAGCAAGTTGAGCAGGTACAGTACAGCAACCATGATTTTATTTTATTATTATTATTATTATTACTATTATGATTATTAATAATCATAATAAATAACATTGTAAGGTCTGCAGGCAGGCCAAAGATTTAAAGTACTTTTACAACAGCACAACAGACAAAATAAACAACACAATTGAAAGAAAAGGCCTAGAACCATAAAAACAAGGATGCAATTCCTATGAGCCTCATGACCTATCCACACCCCCTGTCCTGTCAGTCTATGTTTAATCTGGGCTCACACACACACACACACACACCCCCGCAGCTCGCAGACTGGCACACACACACACGCGCGCTCGCACACACACACCTGTTCATAATGACCTTCCGTAACGCACCACGCGCCTGACAAAAACCAGAGGGGGGCAGGCCACACCTCATTAATCCCCTTACCGCCGAGGGAAGCCCCGCTAATTCATATTAATGGCTCCAGTCAGTCCCACTCACGATGGGAACAAAGCACGCGGTGTGTACCTGTGCAGACCCCATAAACAGCCCTTCAGAGTCACCTGACCCCATTAACCCGCTCGCGTCCCCCGAGCCACCGCTGCCCACCCCCGTATGGCCGCGTGTCGTAAAAGGCCCGCTGAGCCGTGTTTTGGGACGCAGATAAAGGCGTGTTTTGGGGGGCAGATAAAGCCGTGTTTTGGGGCGCAGATAAGGCCGTGTTTTGGGGCGCAGACGAGGCCGTGTTTTGGGGTGCAGATGAGGCCGTGTTTTGGGGCGCAGATGAGGCCGTGTTTTGGGGCGCAGACGAGGCCGTGTTTTGGGGCACAGACGAGGCTGTGTTTTGGGGTGCAGATGAAGCCGTGTTTTGGGGTGCAGACGAGGCTGTGTTTTGGGGCGCAGACGAGGCCATGTTTTGGGGTGCAGATAAAGCAGTGTTTTGGGGCGCAGATAAAGCCGTGTTTTGGGGCACAGATAAAGCTGTGAGAGACGATAGTGGGACGATACAGGCGAGAGAGGCCGCAGCGGAGGGGAGACATCTTCACCGAAAATGATTTGCATTTGGATTGCGGGTTGAAATATAACAGACACACACACACACACACACACACACACATAAATACACACACACACACACAAACCCCCCCCCCCCCACACCACTCACACACGCACACACACACACACACACAACTCCACCCCCCCACACACACACACATACAGACAGACACACACACACAGATTCACATACACACACAAACACATATGCAGCTCTATTGAAAGCCCCACCTGTAGAAAGAGAACAATATTACCCACCCAATGAAGACGTCAAAGTTGGACTCCATGCTACAACATGCTCTCTCCATACAGGTGACACACCTCATTCAATAGTTACAGTGAAAGCCTACAGGACGGTAGATCTCTAGGTGTTGAATGAGGTGTGCTTTGTTTGGGCTTGGAGTGAAAACCTACAGGACAATAGATCTCCAGGATCAGGGTTGGGCAGCCCTGTCCTTACAGCTCATTGGTGACGTGCTGTAAGCCCCCCCATTCCCTACTTAATCCACTTCCCCCGGCTGCCAATGCAAATGAACAGTCCCGCTGGTTGACTGTCCTTGTTAAATAAAGATAAGTGAATAACTGACTCACGAATGCCAGAGCCAAGCCCACTGTGATTGGCAGAACCCCGAGTGCAGCTCACGCTGTGATGCAGTCTGGCGGTCACATCCACAGTCCCCACAAAACACACAAGAAAAACTATTTCTGACGTGCGAGGACATACGAGTGTGTGCCTGTGTGTGTGTGCCGGTGTGTCTGTCTCGCATGCACGTGTGTGAGCAGGCAGTGTGTGCGCGCCTGTGTGTGAGAGTGAGTCTACAGCAGGTTAGGTTAAGCTAAGCTGTATGGTTTTAAGTTTGTTTGCCAGACAGATGACTGTGCCCGTGTCTGTAGGTCTGTATGTCTGTATGAAATGTGCTCACCTGGTCTGGCGCAGTGGGATGGGCAGGGAGATGCAGAGGAAGGGGTCGAAGGTGTTGCTTTGCTTAAGGCAGTGAGGGCAGGTGAGGGAGGACCTGTGGAGGGAGAGAGGAGGGGGGGGAGGGAGGGAGAGAGATAGAGAGAGAGAGAGAGAGAGAAAGAGAGAGAGAGAACAGTGATGCTCACGCTGACTGCCACACATTTCCACTTTCCTTCAAAACGCAGAAATGCACCCAAACAGCCATAAAGCACGGCTTACTTTCCAGAAAGCAGCACCACATGACCACACCGTTTGCAACACGCCGTCAGAACTCTGTGCTGGTCTCTCTAGCAGGGACTCAGAAATCTGTGCTGGTCTCTCTAGCAGGGACTCGGAACTCTGCGCTGGTCTCTCTAGCAGGGACTCGGAACTCTGTGCTGCTCTCTCTAGCAGGGACTCAGAACTCCGTGCTGGTCTCTCTAGCAGGGACTCAGAACTCTGTGCTGGTATCTCTAGCAGGGACTCAGAACTCTGCGCTGGTATCTCTAGGTGGGACTCAGAGCTCTGCGCTGGTCTCTCTAGCAGGGACTCAGAACTCTGTGCTGGTATCTCTAGCAGGGACTCAGAACTCTGCGCTGGTATCTCTAGGTGGGACTCAGAGCTCTGCGCTGGTCTCTCTAGCAGATGGGCAGCTGAGGGGGTTGGCCCAACTCTTAACCCAACCCATTTTAGAAGCCCTTTCAGCGCTAATGAGCCATTCATCAGCGAATCCCCTCTGCAGCAGGAGGACAGCAGCTCTCTGCCAGCCAATGCCAGAGGGAGGGCGGCCATTTTTCATCATCAGCGGGGAGAAAGAGACAAAAGACAAGACAAAAAGAGGCACTCGCATTTAACCGAAAGTCAACAGTTAAGGACGAACGTTGATCAAGCCCAGGATTCAGTCCTAAAGGCCCAGCATTCCACTGCTCATTTCTGAAACAACCACCAGGGGGAGACATCCAAACCACATCTTTTGTGCAAGAATAAACATACCTCTCATCGATAGATGTTAAAGTCATGGGCACGGCCGTCTGCGCCACCGTCCACTGGAAGCAAATCTAATTTTACAATTCAAATGTTTACAGCTGACACTTCAAAATTTCAAAGGATTCATAGATGCATAAAGACACTGAATATAGGACTTGGACACTGACAGACCCAAACACACACATTACAGTACGTCAAGTCTTTCCCCTCAGGGGGAAGGGAAGTGACATCATCCCAGCTTCCTGCCGCGATGGTCACATGGTCTGGGACACCTGTGTGACCGCTAAAAGCCCAGGTGACCCAATGTCTTCCTCAGTCCATTGTTCAACACAGGCGTACATAATGCATGTTCATCCCCACACAAAAACATAATGCTACAAATAACAATATTAATATGAATTATAGTAAATCTGTAGGCATGACTGTTGGAAAAAAATCCTAAATGTCATATTGCATCATAATGTCTGTTTTTAAATCAAACAATAACAGTCACATTGTATTATAACTAGTTTCAGCTGAGTAAGCATAATGGTCTTTTTACTAGATGCTATCAGCCGAGCCTGTAGAGTTACAATGGGAGATGATGAGCGCTGTGATGCTGCAGATGCTACAGTGATTAGCACCCTAAACTGGGACGGCGTTAGGTGACGGGCGGCTCTTCCCCGAGCGCAGAGCCTCGTTTTAAATCCCCGTCCGGCTCGCAGCACGCTGGAGATGGTTTTCCGCGCAGCGTTCGGCGCTGAGTGAATACCCGGCTACAGTACGAGCCTCGTGTCAGAAGTACCCGCGAGCCCATTACCGTGTTATTCTGGTTCTGTCTGAGGGCACTATGCTACTGTCAAACTGACGGATATTCGCGTGGAAATCTCTTCCTTATTATTATTATTATTCTTTTTTTTTTTATACCAAGGCCTGGATTGGAACAATGTTTTCTTGAAGTGCAAGTGTTTTTTTTTTCTCCCCACGGATACAGTTTGGCGAGTTCATTTCGCTGATTTCGAATTATCCTCGTGAAGCTAGCCGTTTGGTTATTATCGTCTTCCGAAAACACGTCTGCTTCTCGGCTTCTCAACCAGTCTGACTTTCCTCTTTTAACCTGAAATGCGGCTACGAGTCTCTGCCAGGGGGAGTCGTGCTGGCTAACGGGCACGAGCGCCCGCTAGCTGTGCCCAGGCTCGACCTCCACCTGTCCCCGCCCGCCTCCACTGTCACCCAGGGTGATGGAGAAGTGCCACCCAGAGGCTGGAAGGTAACGAGGGAGAGAGAGAGAACCCTTTGAAGGGCAGGTTTTTCTGGAATGTTTTTTCAACGTTCTAAGCCAGTGTGTTCTAGAACTCCATTCAAGCTTTCAGTCACCAGTAGTGACTGTGACATCATCAGCGTTAGAAAGCTCAGTTAAGAACACACTCTAATCACGTGTTTGTGATCTCACACCTGAAAGGGTTAAGAGGCCTCAGCAAGCTTCCACGGGAGCATCAAGGCCAGCGATTACACCGCAGCGGGATGTGATTCATTTCCCTACGGAGACAAAAATGCATGTAGTCGAGACGCGCCGTCAAAAAGACGGTTAATTTTGGCACTTGGCGGCCGAGAGGGTGTTTTTCGCGTGTAAAGCCTTTGGCTGAGTCAGGGACAAATCTGCACCGCGTTCTCACGGGAGACTGAGGCTCACAGCTGTGGGGCTGAGAGCCCAGCTGGAGAGGAACTGGAAGCGGTCGATGCGTGAGGTCACCCCACTCGAGAGCTCGTCCGCTCGGCTTTTGGGCCCCGCCCACTTCTCCCGCACGGCCGTGTTGATCATCCCGCCTCGGCTGTGGAGCTCATGTAAGCGCATGTATGCAAATGCGCGTCTGTTACAGATGACATCATATCATTGTGACATCACAATGAGCCATGCATTTTTTTTTTAAACTCAGAGACGGACAGGCTTTTTTATTTTTTATGTGAAAAGGCCACACTCTCCTTTCACACACACACACACACACACACACACACGGTTTTATAGATAACACTATCTCTTCACCTCTGATTAAACTAATTTCCCTGAGAACAATAAACCCCAATAAACACCGTCAGGGGGGACATGTTGATTTGGGGGAAGTGGGGGCGGTGCGGGCGAGGGGGGAGGGGGGAGCCGGGTCCGCGGCGTGCTACAGCTTTATCGTTATTGATGTTTCTGCCGGGTAATTAAAGCAGAGCGGAGTGGAATAATTAGGGCCCCCTGTCCGCGCCGGTAACGAACATCCCCCTGCAGACCCAACCGCTTTTCACACAGGAAATGATGTCTTGGCCCTGACAACGAAGGCGGATCTGAGCCTTATATCCTCGTCCAATCAATGAGAACAGGATATTACAGTATCTATTATTGGAGGAGTGGAAAATAGCACCACCCCAGGATATCATAAATTACAGCAGCGGCTCTCCGATGTGCACAAACCCGCACCTGCTCCAGAGGTCTGCTGCTGTTACACACAATGTTATGGCAACGGGAAATTAAGAGTAATACAGGAGAGGCCGTGCATAGACCAGGCAACAGGATTTGTTTGCTTTAAAAATACCCACCAATAGATGCACGCTAGCCAGGTAACAAGAGACAAGAGAGTGAGAAAATCATTAGGGCTCGTGTTCGCAGAAATGAATTTCAACAAAATCAGTCTTTAAAAAAAAAAAGGAAACAAAACAAAAAAAAAGTTTTAAAAAAAAACAGAGCGTGCCGCAGAGCATGGAGAGGAAGGAGAGGAGAGGAGAGGAGAGGAGAGAGAAAAGAGACCGGTGGGAGGAAAAGGAAGCGAATATCGAGTTTGGCCTATCAGAATCGTTTCCTGTTTCCTGTAAGCACTGCATTAGCAGGGTTAAAAAAAAAAAAAGGAAAATTGGTTGGAAGCAGGGGGTCAGTAGACATGAACCCCGATGCAGACCATTATCGGACATCGCTGTCATTACGTCTAAATAACCTTTCACCTTTAGAGCAAAGCCAACGTGTGTGACTGTAGCAACGCCTGACATTAATTAACCCTACTGGGGAGCAGATAAAGCATCTGGCCGTGACTTTGAGTGACTAACACGAACCGCTCAGCGCGCACATCCCATAATCAATTAACCGGGCCGGCAGGAGCGCATGGCAACATCTCCATCTTCACCAAGGGCCTCATGGGAAATCTGGTGGAGATCCTATCAGCGACGGGGTAGGAGAAGAGACTGTGGAATGCAGGCCATCAGAGGAGATAGCACTGCTGGGTTTTTCCTTCTTCCTACATTCTTTCCTTTTCCCTACACTGTTTATTCTTCCTACATTCTTTCCTTTTTTCTATACTTTCTTTTTCCTACATTCTTTCCTTTTCCCTACACTCTTTCTTCTTCCTACATTCTTTCCTTTTTTCTACACTTTCTTCTTCCTACATTCTTTCCTTTTCCCTACACTCTTCCTTTTCCCTACACTCTTCCTTTTTCCTACATTCTTTCCTTTTTGCTACATTCTTTCCTTTTCCCTACACTGTTTCTTCTTCCTACATTCTTTCCTTTTCCCTACACTCTTTGTTCTTCCTACATTCTTTCCTTTTTGCTACATTCTCTCCTTTTCCCTATATTTTGGGGGGGGGGGGGAGACTCACTTGTACTGGGCCTGGAAGTGCTCCTGCACAAAGCTGTAGGGCCCCCCCGGGGCGCTGGGCTGGGGGGGACACGCGGAACCCAGGGAGGGGGTCTCCTCTCCTCCAGGAGGCTCCTGAAACAGCAGAAACACGCCCATAAACACACACACACACATCACTAAACACACAAACATCAACACACACATCCATAAACACGCTCCCATCAGCACACACACCCCTAAACACACTCCCATCAGCACACACACCCCTAAACACACTGCCATCAGCACACACACCCCTAAACACACACACATCAGCACACACACCCCTAAACACACTTCCATCAGCACACACACCCCTAAACACACACACATCAACACACACACCCATAAACACACACACATCAACACACACACCCATAAACACACACACATCAACACACACGCCCCTAAACACGCTCCCATCAGCACACACACCCCTAAACACACACACATCAGCACACACACCCCTAAACACACACACATCAACACACACACCCATAAACACACACACATCAACACACACACCCATAAACACACACACATCAACACACACATCAACACACACACCCATAAACACACACACATCAGCACACACACCCCTAAACACACACACATCAGCACACACACCCCTAAACACACACACATCAACACACACACCCATAAACACACACACATCAGCACACACACCCCTAAACACACACACATCAACACACACACCCATAAACACACACACATCAACACACACGTCCCTAAACACACACACATCAACACACACATCCCTAAACACACCCCCTCACCTCTAACCAGGGGCACAGCAAGGAATTTTGGGCCCCCCTGAAAGAATATCACTCTGGGCGCCCCATTTTTAATAAAAGAAACTGAATTTTATTTAGCTGTGTGCGCCCCAAGCAAGCGATGGCCCTGTGCCTCACCCCAAAACCGCACACTGCTCCAGTTGGATGCCAGCCCCCCTCGAACCACGCCCCTCTCCTCCTGCTCGCCATCCCATTCGCCCATTTGTCAGTTTGTTGCCGTGGCACCGCTGCCAACAGCGATAAAGGCCGCGGTGTACGGCTCACGCTCCAAAACTGACAAAGCACATTTCAATGAGGCGAGCCAGCAAACACGATTAGGCGCGTCAAACAGGGACAAAAATTGGTTTAAAAGAATTTAATTTTTTCAGGCTCTTCATAATTGGTTGGGACGCTGCTGAAAGCACACCTGACCTCTGCAGTTTGGCTCTACCCATGCTAATAATCTACAGCTTCTTCCTCTGCTAATACGCCCAACAGTAAACAGTTATACTGCATGTGATCCCCCTTCAGACGAGAGACAGCAGCACAAGCTGACATGAAGAAAAACTAGTAGAAGAAAAGAAGAAAAAATAGTAAGATTGACAGAAAAAAAAGAGAGTTTGCCAATCATTTTTGGAGAAAACTCAGGTGGCTTGAAAAGAATGCGACGTGCCACTAGTTTATCGATTACGGAGATAGAACTGGCACTTTGTTACCTCACGTCCACAGACTTGCGGGCATAAGTCAGATTCAAAGGTCATCTCACACAGCCAAATCAATCTTATTTTGTGGGATTTATTATATCCTGAAAAACATCGGACTAATGGCTAGGAAACCGCCCGTCGTGGCCTTGCTCTTTTCGACTGTGAAGAAACGGCCGATTCCCTGAGCGATAAAGAACACAGAGTCGGTCACTGATTTAAGAGGCAGTTAAAACATGCCGACACTCATCCCAAACTTACAAACATAAGTTCCATTTCTGAAGTTCATCGAAAATAAAGAGGGTGCGTAGGAGCTGACATCTCTTTTATATCTAAATTTTATGAACCGCCAATTCCACTGCTTTATGCTATGGTCTTTCGTTCTCTTATTAGCTTTTTTTTTTTTTTTTGTAGCAAAGCACCCAGCCAGTAGGCATTGTGAGGAAGTGCACCTGCTTTTTAAGCTTCCATACTTTATACGAAAAAGTTCTGTGGCATTTTCCTACAAATTTTGAATGAGGAAATCTTAGATTAGGAAATTTTTTCTTACATTACACTACATTGCAATCGTTTGGTAGAAACCCTGATCTAAAGTGACGCGCAGCAGTGCAGAAGATCTGTGTTATGTGGAGAAAAAAAAAATTTCCATAGAACACCGAACACCGAAGCAGTTTGTTATATATATATATATATATATATTCTTTTTTTCAGCAAACAGTCAGTTATACTAAGAGTTGGACTGAAATGGCCCTGCACGTATTCCCATATTCTCATTACATTTCAGACATTGACCTCAAAGCCAGACATTCCGGAGTAAGAGAGCTGTACGTGTGGAGATATCAGATCTGTGTTCCTGATTGGATGGGGGGGTGGGGGTCGGGGAAGGGGGGGGGGACTCTATTAATGCAGTGCTCAGTGCCCTGTAGTCTCAGACTTCAATCGCACAACGCTGTGACATTTCAGACAAACCGGGCCCGTGGCATTTTCCACTCCACACACAGACGCCAGTGGGGGGAGAAGCATCGGGGATTACATCTGAAGAGCCTTTCAGAGGCCTTTCTGAAGCTGTGGCCCAGACGGCGGGCAAGAGAAGCACAACGGCCTCTCACGAACAAACTACCAAAATAAACATTCTGAAAATGAAAAGAATAAGAAAAGAAAAAAAAGAGGAGAAAAACATGTCCAAAAACGTGTCCATCCCTTTCCTGGGGTTTCCCAGGACTCCACCTGTCCCTGATGGAGCCCAAGTTCAGCTGACCTTTGACCTCTAATCTTTTCCAGCACCGCACAGTGGTGGACTCACACTAGCCAAATCCTACCACACCCTCTCTCTTTCTATAATCCTTTTTTTGCACACCCACACACACGCGCACACAGGCACACACACACACACACACACGCACACGGTTCTCCCTTGACATCTTCCAGTGGTCTCATCGGCTGGTATCCAAAGCAATCATTAGTATGTCACTTCCACAAACATTTCTACCAGGAGACTGAAAATGATTTAATGGAGGAGTGTTTACCTTGACGTACTGACCGAGCACGTAAATGGCCTTTACAAGACAAGATTCTGACATGTTTAGCACACCCAAACAACCACACGGCTCGATAAACTCACATAACCCACTCCCTCCGCGATTGCCTTCATAATCCTGTTTGCACAGAGCCGACCGCTTTGCGCTGTTATGCGCTTCGCAACGCGCGGTTTACAACAAAACGACGTCGGCTTTCTGGCGCGGCTGGTGCCACAGCTCAAACATGACCTCCCTCAGAACTGGCCTGAAAGAGGAAGAGGCAGATGGTGACAAAGGAAAAAAAATATATCGGGTATAAAGACGGCAGACATTAAAGAGGTAAGTCTAAATATAGACCCGTTCTCCTCCTCTCCTGGCCTCACGCAGCACGTGCCAAAGCTATTTTTGCCAGCCTGTCGTTACAGAAGCGACTCTTTCGGGCACGCAGCGCTGGAAGAAAGAGGGGAGGAGGAGAAGAAGAAGAATAGCAGGAAGGCGTTTCTCACGTTAGACTGAGGGTTAGAGCGAGAGGATCTGAGAGACAGGGAGCATTTTGCCATGAACAGCGGCTTATGCTGAGAAATTATTCACGACAGCTCTGCTCTCAAGCAAATAAGAGTTCTAACAAAGGACCTTTGTGCTTTAGTATATTCACACCTGACGCTGTTTCAGATTTAACTGTGTCTTGTAATGCCATAGAAAAGTATCATATGTTTTTTTATTTAACCTTTATTTGCCCAGGGTAGGTTTGCTGAGCACGGATTCACACTCATACACATTCACACCTGGGAGCTGCCCAGTACAACCACAATCCTCTATTGTTGGCCACTGAGCAGCTCATAAATCACTGTCAATCACATACATGCACACACACACGTCACACTCAAATGACTTATTTTCACTCCTTGCATCTCTTCCTCGCGTCCTTCCCTGGGAAGAGACAGCAGATGCCGAGGCTACGCTCAGCTATTCAGCCGCTACGCCACACGTAATCCCCGAACCTCAACGCCAAAAGAAGGAGTTCATCCGCGTGCCCTGGTGCGCAGAGATGCGCTCAAACCCCACCCCTAAGTGCCTCTGTCAGGATAACAGATAACTAGGGTTTGAGGAAAAACCACTGCAGTTCTGACTCTGACGGCCAGCAGACAGAAGATCTCCACTGATGGGCGGTGACTGACAGCTTCCTGTTCAGTTGATTCGCCATTTTGTCTCCATTTCGAGGAGAGATCCCCTCTGAGGAAGGTCTTTCCTGTACAGGCACTGAGTAGTTATGGTGATTTATTACGTGAAACATAAACAATAGGCAGAGGGAACGCAAGCCAGGTCTCACCAGTTCCACATCAGGGCAAGTTGTAATGGACCAGGAGAAAGCATTACTGGAATGCAGCCATCCCACAATGCACTGCCTGTGGGACGAGTCGTTAAAGTGGCACAGAGGGGTTCTATGCGCTTAGATGGATTTACCATGCCAAGCTCGTTAGAAAGCTCGTTTAGGAACGCTCCGTGCGTCCCACCTGAGCCTCCTCTCTCTGGGGCTCGTTTTCAGGTGCTGACTGCAGCAAGAAACCTGCAAGCGAATGCAGAGTAATACAGAGGCTACACATTAAACGACAGCTTTGAGGTAAACACACCGCAAAACAAATTATACAGAACCCGTGAATCCAGGTGATGATCTACAGGACCTCTAGACGGGAGGCGTCCTTAAATATGCATGAACCCTTTGGATCACATCCAACTTCCAGCTCCCGAATTTAACAGAGATGATGGTTCAGTGCCCTTGCGAGCGATATGCTAAAATTCAGCTCTACCTACCTGATAATTCAGTGGCTCCAAACCTACTTAATGAAGCTGACACAGGTCCTCTCCTTTCAAACTCATCAAAAATATCCCCAGACTGGCAGGTTTTTTTTGTACTTTACAAACAGCCAGATTTAGGCTTTGCCTTCTTCAGAAAGACACAGATGAAATGGGACTAGCGTTTGAGGCTAATGCAGCACTGTTTCAGGCTGTCTGAACACAACTGCAAATGCCCAGAGACCCTGCAGGAGCTTCAGAGTCACAGTACCCATTACCTACCTCCCTCCCACCCCCCGCTCGCTCGCTCACTCACTCACTCACTCATTCACTAACTCACTCAGTCACCCCCAGCTCACTGGCTCACTCACCCCTAGCTCACTCGATCGATCACTCACTCACTCACTATAATTGAAATTTCAATGTTAAAAGACAGACAAACGTATCGCAATTATTAGTTCTTAAAAAAGCAGAGGCGGAAGAAGGATAGTACATACTACATAGCAGATACAGGGTTGAGTAATGATCACATGATTGATTTGATTCCAGCCATGATTTCATTTGTGATTTAGAACTTTGGCGCTATAAACACCACAACCTCTCAGACAGCTGAGAGCAGGGTGCAGTACACCAGTCTACCCCCCACCCCCTCCCGTCCCGGATATGCCCCCCCTCCCTGGCTGTCATTGGAAAGCCCTTTCTCCACACCCAGTGCTGGCGACAGCGGGGGGGGGGGGGGGATTTCTAAAAATAGGCCCGCGTGGAAAGGACAGGAAGAGGCAGCGTTCCTGTCCCCCCCTCCCCCCACCCCGCGCAAGCTCATGCCACGCCGCTGTTCCGCCATATGCTCACCCCGCCGGCCTCAAAAAACCCGCGGCCGGGCCGTGTTCAAATGCGTCCGGCAGTCACGCGCCACCGCCAACTACCCCCCCCACCCCCACCCGACCCCCACTCCCACCCCCACCCCCACCCCCCCTTTCCGGGCGGCCACCGTGCCACTGACTCACCCACAGACGCCGGTGGGCAGGACCCCAGAGAGTGACGCTGCTCATCGGCGGAGCGGGTCGTGATCGGGAACACGCGCTGCCACGGGAGGGTCCCGCTGACTGTAGACCTTCCAGGGATCAAACAGCACACTGTGCACTGCTGGGTCTTCCCTATATCATTACTGTGATAAATATCTATACCATTATGTGGAGTTATATGGACTTTATAGCAGACATTTATGTCTGTATTAATATATTATACGCATTCATTCTGACAGGAAATGAATTTTGTTTTGATAAAAAGCCCTTTTAAAAACAGAACCGATGTCGTCCAATGGCATCGCACACAGTGCGCTGTGAGCTCAGTGTCATTCTCACTCAATGGCAAATAACTGCCTGTCTCCTCCGTTTAAACTCAAGAGTTCAGATCAATATTAATATAAATTTTAATATCTTTGAACTAACGGGACGTGCTAAATAATCACTTTCTAACCTGAGGAGCAAAAAAAAAACCCCACAGAAATCTTCCCTGGGTCCCTTTCTATGGAGCACGCAGCGTAACCGCAGTCAGATTGGATGAGACGCGAACGTGAACAGAAACAGGAAATGGAAATGAGTCCGCTTTGGGGGTTTAGGCAGCGGCTCTGCGCTGTCCTCTGTGCGCTGTCCTCTGTGCGCTATCCTCTGTGCGTTCTCCTCTCTGCGTGACCCTCTGTGCGTTATCCTCTCTGCGTTCTCCTCTGCGCGTTCTCCTCCGCCACGCGGGCCCTCAGACCAGCCGCTTCGCCCCGCGGCTCGCTCAAGCGGAGTCCTTAATACCCAACCGCCGTTTTCAAAGTTCCCTCCGTGATGACTTCCCCCTGTTTGGAGGTCACGGTCGCTAGGCAGCCACGTTCCGGGGGGGGGGGGGGAGAGAGGGGGGGCTTTTTCGTGACCGTGCCGTTCAGCCGGGGGGGGGCGGGGGGCGAGCGAGACCATCCAGGGCCTCCCGAATTAATTCGAAAACCAGAGCTCTCCCCGCCGCCTCTGCTCCGCCAAAGATAGTTTTTTTTTTTTTTTTAAGAGGGCTCGAGGAGGGACGGAGGGAGTGGTTCGGAGGTCAAGAGCGAGGGGGAGACGGAGAGAGAGACAGATCGGGAAGGAACAAATTGATACCCGCGCTCGGAGATTTGTGGCCTCGGCGCTTGGCGAAGGCGCGACCGCCACGGCGGAGGGCGAGCTCTTAAAGTGAAAACCGCTCCGTCCCGGCGAAGGATTGATGAGGCAGACGGCGGTCAGAGTTTCTCCTGAATACGTCGTGTGTTACACCTTCGAGGCATTCAGAAAGTGAACTAAATCAACAGTCTCCTATTTAAGCAACCACACGCAGCCTAAAAAACACACAACGGCTCAACATAAAAAAGGTAGTTCTCAAAATGGGGGAGGGGGGGGTTGCACAGAGACAACGAGGGGAGGGGCAGTGAGGGCTGAAGGAAGAAGTAGTTAATTAGAAACCAAAAATAAAATGGCATCCAACCAGAAACAAAGTTGTTAGAGGAGCTTAAAAAATTCCCAATTACCATAGGTAAGTTCTGGAACCACTGCCATAAAATATGCTTTCAAATATTTTTTTTTTTGCCTGTCTTAGTAATTAATTGAAGTGAGCCTATTCAAACAGTCTACTGGAGTGAAGTGTGCATGGGTGTGTGCGTGTGTGTGTGAAGGTGTGTGTAGCAAACTGCCAGGCCAGTGGTGGTGCTGTGAGAACCCAGAGGCCATGGCCAGTGGTCTGCTGCAGAGACCACAGGACTTCCCACACCACAGGTAAGACACAGGCCATCCTTATCCCTTATCACATCACAGGTAAGACACAGGCCATCCTTAACCCTTCCCACACCACAGGTAAGACACAGGCCATCCTTATCCATTATCACACCACAGGTAAGACACAGGCCATCCTTAACCCTTCCCACACCACAGGTAAGACACAGGCCATCCTTAACCCTTCCCACACCACAGGTAAGACACAGGCCATCCTTATCCCTTATCACACCACAGGTAAGACACAGGCCATCCTTAACCCTTCCCACACCACAGGTAAGACACAGGCCATCCTTAACCCTTTCCACACCACAGGTAAGACACAGGCCATCCTTAACCCTTCCCACACCACAGGTAAGACACAGGCCATCCTTAACCCTTTCCACACCACAGGTAAGACACAGGCAATCCTTAACCCTTCCCACAACACAGGTAAGACACAGGTCATCCTTAACCCTTTCCACACCACAGGTAAGACACAGGCCATCGTTAACCCTGCCCACACCACAGGTAAGACACAGGCAATCCTTAACCCTTCCCACACCACAGGTAAGACACAGGCCATCCTTAATCCATCCCACCCCACGGGTAAGGGGTGGGGCGGGGCCATCATGCCGAGGTGCTTCCCAGCTCTAGCACCGCTGAGGCTGCCCAGACCTGGACCCCACTGCTCGGCTCGTTTCTATGGCGATGCGTCCCATTACGCTGGAGGAAAACAAACCCTCACAGATACAAGCGCTGCTGGTCAGCCTGCTCAGCACCAGAAACGCCACGGAAACAGCCAGCAGGACGGACTCGCGCCTGCCCGCCGGCCCTGTTCTTTCAGTGGCTCTGAGTCTTCAGCAGCTAAAAAATTAAGAACACATTAAAAAATAAATAAAACAATTCGCCAACCCCACGTTGAAACTGCGCTCGTGCTGCATGCGCTTACGACAGTCAGCAGGGATAAGGAAGGGGTACAAATGGGATTATATTTAAGTATGCGAACCTAATCTTCCTCTCTGATCTAAATACTAAACTGCACGGGGGAATCAGCCCAGGTGAAGAGAGAGCAGGCCGAAGGCCTTAATTAGCTCAGTGGAGCAGGATGCTGAAACTGCAGCCAGGAGTGACATCATTACTCCCCCCCCCCCACCCCCCCCACAGGTACCAAACTGGACAGGGAAATGGCACCTCGGCGTATTACATAATATTGGAACAAGGAAGGGGTTTTTTTATTTGACTATATACAAGATTTTAGCTGAAACCACCAACCTTAAAAAAAAAACTGCACAGCAAAGCTTTGAGATAAACCCCTTATGACTCATCCTTCACACCGAATCGCCCGCCGTCGCTGTGGACCCAGGGGCCAGACTCGGGCCCGGTCAGGCGGAACACAGCCACTCCACCCCTTCAGCGAGGTACTTCGGCCCCGGCCGGCCCGGTGAACGTCTGGCCACACGAATGGATGGAAGTCGTAAAAATGAAAACTATTTAAGCCACTCCGGACTAACACGGGCCTGCCAAAGCAACAGCAAATAGACAAATAGACAAATAAATAAATAAAGAAAGAAAGAAAGAAATAAAAGCAGAAATAAATAGGTCCCTGTGCCGCGAGTCCACTGCAATCTTCTTGTGACAGGTCGAGGCAGGAGGAAGGCTCTCAACTAACACTGCAACGGCCATCATGTTTGGAAACATTGTGATATGAAATAGTACGGATCTATGAATTATTATCTAAAGTAAAGCTGAAAGCATTTTATATCAACCTTCAATTCAATTTCAATTCGAACTAACACAAAAATATACAGCCTAATATCAAACCTCAGAGAATGGAGATGGCTGTATAAGCCCCTCAAACAATCTGCCAATCGGCTGCGAGGATAATTACCACTGAGTCATGATATGACCACTTTTCTACCGATAATAGGTCAAAAAAATCATAAAAACATTCATTTCTGCACCACTAATCGAGGTCATATCGACCTCCACGACCAATGTTGACGTGTAACCGACGTCAAAATTCTTGGTAGGAGTCCTCAGCGTCTCATTGGTTGTTGCAATAAATTCGATTTTACCAAAACAACTCATTGCCATTGAACAGTGCCCATTCTGTATTTAAAAAAATAAATGAAAAGATGGGACAAAATGTTCAATGTATCTGAATGTTTCAAGCTTTCCTGCACCATTGAAGCCAACTTATAATATTCACAGAGGTAACAGAACGTTTCCTGAGGAAAAGTCGTTGAATATTTCAGGCCAGTTCCATTAGAGCTCTTTAAATGGTAAACGGGCAGCGTGTTTTCCGGGTTTATTTCATCCAAGGTTCCGTGAGCCTGGAATGAAATGTGAGAAGGAAAAAAATATCATCATAAAAACATGATGTAAGTGCAGGAGCAGGCTGTGTGGTAGGCCAGTGTTCAAAGGAAACTGATAAAAACGTGTCCTTTTTCAAAAGAGTGGAACACACAGTTCTACCTTTAATATAAGCCAGGGCGTCAGGAAAGCCGACCGATTCAATTTGAGAAAATCTCTCCAACTATTCACATTAACAGAAAATCCTCCAGATTTAAAAAATAGCATCGACACATCTCTTCCATAAAACAGGTTTCGTGGGAAATAAAGTGCTATTCCATTTGCACAGATCTACTGAAGTTCAGTGTCTGTTCAAAAAAATGCACATGAAACAAATGCAGGCATCGTGCATTCTGCCTCATGGTCGTCATTTTGATTTGAATTACAAATTTGACAAGCACAGAAGAAAAACTAACAATTGGACACAACCATCCTGTCACTCCTGCATTTAAATGCAAGTTAGCATTGTCTGGTGCCCCATAGCAGTGCTATTGATTTGCCAATAATACTTAGCCTCAAACATAAAACAGTTTCTAGTAAGAAGTATCTCTACCTAACTCAAAGCAATAGAAAAGGTAGAAGTAGAAGGAGACACAAAAGAAAAGGCCTTTGTTCAGCAAACTTACACCCATGTGACCAGAGTCCTGCCCCAGAATATTGAGGACTAATGTTCATGCTGATTGGCTGTTAGGATTTTCTTTAGCTCCTCCTCCTTCCCCTCCATGTTTTCTTGTGCATGGGGGACATCCTCTTCCTGACAGGGGATTTTGGAAAATAATGGCGGACAGTTTTCCACTTCCTCTGAGGTTGATCCCAGAGTCAAGCACGCATGCTTTTCTGAAGCACGTCTAAGGTCTTATTCTGCATTCTTAAGAAAACGTATCGATTCTCAACCATCTTGAGTGAATGCAAAAAAAAGTGTGCTAGCTACCACCGGTGTAAGCTCACTGATTTCCACCGAAACGCATCATCCAGACCTCCCTAAAAAACCAGCAAAAGGCACAGAAATCCGTGTCGAAACTGCTGTGCTTTGAGGCCTTGTGGGGGGGAGGGGGGAGGGGGGGTGGGGGGGGGGGAGCTGCAACTGCCAGTAGGCGAGAGGAGCAAAATTAAAAGTTCAGAGTGATAGAGCGTTTTGCTGTCAGCACACCGTTAAACAGAAAGACAGGACCGAGCGAGCAGTCTCTTTCACCGCAGAAAGTCACGGATGGACGGGGGGGGGGGGGGGGGGGGGGGGGGGGGTCAGGGGGGGCGGGGGGGGGCGGGGGGTGGGGGTGAAGAGTGGCTGGTGAAATTAAAGAGCTCAAGGTGACAGAAACTCGCTCACCCTGAACTTGCCATTTATCTCCACACACCTGTGGCCAGTTGCAGTTCTTTATTTTTTATTTATTTATTTATTTATTTATCTTTTTTACACCGTGCCTTCAGAGTGCAGCAGTGTCTTTCTCTGCTTTTGACATCTTTATTTGAAACACAAATTCACACAATTCACTAATTTAGACACCTAAAAAAATTCCTGCTGATTATTGACGATTTTGAAAGAAATATATCATGTTCACCAGTATTCAGAAGACTAACATTGATGTTGAAATGTGCCATTGTTTGGTTAATGACATGTTTTGTTGAAAACTCAGGGATCTACAGGGTAGTTTTTTTTTTACCAGCACCTAAGGACTTAAGAAGAATTTTAAACAGGGAGACTGTGAGGCACATTCTGTAGGGTGGCCAACTGTCAACTCCTATATGAATGCTGCAGTTTTGATTCCCTCCCATAACAGTCCTGGCTCAATGATTCGAGCCGTCTGCAGCCCTCTCTGCTTTTCCCTTTTTGTCTGAACAAGGAGGAAAAATACACAAGGTGGGCTGGGCTGTCCTCCATATAGTACACGACTCAGGCCTAACCACAATGTGAAAATCAATGAATTCAAATCACTGAAGCACTGCATCGCTGCATACAACAGCCCTCCCCATTTTAACTTTCATTAGCCCAGTGGTGGACAGGAGGGGTGCACAGCGTAGTAAAAGTGTAGATTTATAACCCAGTGGTTGCAGGCTTGATTCCCAAGTGGGGCTATAGCTGTTATACCTTTTATACTTACACTTGTACCATTTATACTACCATTTATAACCTGAACAGCTGTATAAATGGGTTCTGTGGTTTAAAAATATATATAATATATATTTTTCCAAGGCATTCTGGGTAAGGGCTGAGTTCATAAATGTAGATGTAGGCCTGTAGTTTCCCACTACATGCTGCAGGCACAATTGACTAGGCCCTGATGACCCTGATGGCCCTGATGACCCTGATGGCTGTGCTGTGTGTGACTAGGCCCTGATGACCCTGATGGCTGTGCGGTGTGTGACTAGGCCCTGATGACCCTGATGGCTGTGCGGTGTGTGACTAGGCCCTGATGACTCTGATGACCCTGATGGCTGTGCTGTGTGTGACTAGGCCCTGATGACCCTGATGGCTGTGCTGTGTGTGACTAGGCCCTGATGACCCTGATGACCCTGATGGCCTTGATGGCTGTGCCGTGTGAAAGCGGCCTGAGGACAGGGTGAAACCGGGCCCAGCGCCGGCAGCAGAGCCGTGGCGTGCCGAGCCGCCGGTGCGGGCGTTAAATATTCATACCGCCAGCCTTTTAAGCGCTGTATGCGAGCGGTGAGCGGATCGTCCGATCGATCGCGGCCCAAAACCTCCTGCCGCTTTTTTTATGGAACGGCTTTTAAGGTCCTTCCCTCTCACCCCTGGGGCTGCTTTCGGTCGATCACAGGGGAGCTCCCGCCCCCCCGCCCCCCCCCCCCCCCCCCCCCCCCCCCCCCCTCCCAAACCTCAAACCCCCCCGCCCCCCCCCGCCCCCCCGCCCCCACCCTCGCTCCACTCACAGAAAAGTCCGGAGCATCGAGCCACAGGGTCAGGAGGTTCAGGGTGTAAACAAGGCACTGCTCCCCCCTCATCTCACACTCTCAAAGCTTCAACAGATGAGAGGCCGAGGCCTAGCCTGACTCTAACCCACTCCGACGCCTGACCCTAACCCTGACCCACTCCAACGCAAACGCCATCACAAACGCGAGAGAGAGACAGACTCGGGAAGCCGAGAGCAGCCGACGTACCGCCTGACAGACCGCGGTCCGCGCGAAGGCTTCCCATTGGTCCGGTGTGATGAGGATTAATCAGAATGACAACCCAAGCCCTATACTTCCCCACAGTCAGCGTTGAGCCTCGCCGATGCGCTTTCTGTCCATACGCCAGATCGTTATCGGAGAAGAGCGCAGAAATCGCCCCCGAACTCCACGAAGACGAGCAGCCGAACGAGCTTCAGAAAGCGCCTTCAGGAGGCCTCCCCTGTCCCTCCTCTGCCCCTTCTCTCCGAACGCCTCACAAAACGAGACCCCAGTTTCAGCAGACGCTACAGAAGACAGACCGTCTGGCAGGGAAAACGTCAGGAGGGGTCGCACTGCGACCTCCTTTACTCTCCCTCTCTCTCTCTCTCTCTCTCTCTCTCTCTCGCGAGGAAGTAAATCCTGTTAAGCAGCACAAGCGCCACAGGATTATTCCTCCCTCTCTCCCTCAATCTCTCCCTCCCTGCCTCCCTCCCTCTCTCTCTCCCTCAATCTCTCCCTCCCTCCCTTCCTCAATCTCTCCTTCCCTCCCTCCCTCTCTCTCTCCCTCTCTCCCTCACTCCATGCCTCCCTCTCTCTCCCTCTCTCTCCCTCCTTCCCTGCCTTGCTCTTTCTTTCTTTCTGTCTCTCTCCTTCCCTCTCTCTTTCTTTCTCTCTCCCTCTTTCCCTCCCTTCCGTTCACGGGCTCCACGCTGCGGGAACGGCCCGTCTGTTTCCACAACGATAAAAAAACCGCCCCCCAGGACTCCTCGTGTGGGGCGGGCCGAGCAGGAGATCACAAACCGCTCACCTTCCCCCTGACGAGCAGGAGTCAGCTCCCAGGGTTCCCCCTGTCCTTTTAAGATACGAAACATTGGGGGGGGGGGCTGGGTCCAGGGGGGGTCAGAGGGTGCGACGCATCCTTCATCCTCATCCAAAAGTGATACTGGATTAAGAGCTTAACATATAAAAGCAGATCCATCCCCATCTATTTTAACCACCCGCGCCCGCCCCCCCACCCCACCCCCAAAAAAACACCCCACCGTGCGAGAGATCCCCGCCACGCTGTGTCAGAGGCGCTGTGCTCTGTTGCCAGGGACCTCCCAGGGCCTTAGAGACTTTGATGATGCAGCTCGAGCGCCGACAGGTTTTAACGATCAGATTCTGAGCACCTGCGGCCCCTCCCTGCCGGCCCAGAGCAGAGGCGCAACATCCAGGTTCAGAAAGTAAAAGTCCATCCCGGTATTTCCCTCCAATCACCCAGTATTTGCTAATCAGCACAATTAGATAGATTACCTTCATTTGTACAGGGAAATCCCACTGAGAACAGGGTCTCTTTCACAAGGGAGCCTAGATCTGAGCATCAAGCTGACACATAAATGCACAATAAAACAACTCCATACATACACACTGAAGCCATTTAACAGAGCACAAGTTACTCAATTAAAAATTGTGCAAGAGAAGGATCAAACGTCTTTGACAAGGGTTCTAAATTGCCCCAGAAGAACCAGAAGAGGAGAGCTGAATATCTTTCAACGGCTCAGTTCCGCGCACGTGCTGCAGTAAAAACTAAAAGCAGGCGACCTTCTCAGCTCGGAACGGACGCCCGGCCCACCCAGCTCTCCCGGTCCTGCAGCCAGGAGGCGGAGCCAATTAGTGGCATCGGCTGGCCGAGCTCACGGGCGGCAGAGACAGATGGCGGGACTTTTACTTCCTGACCCCCGGACCTTCCACCTCTGGTCCAGAGACACCGAGGGGCAGCTCACTGATTGAGCCTCACACTCTCAACTGGCCTAGAGTGTGACAGGAAGAGAGAGGAAGGATAGAGAGAGGAGAGACAGGGAGAGAAGGAAAGAGAGAGAACAAGAGATAGAGTGATGGAGAGGGAGAAGGAGTGACAGAGAGAGAGAAGGGGACATAGAGAGAGAAGGTAAAATAGAGAACAAGAGATAGAGAGAGGAGAAATAGAGAGAGAAGGAAAGACAGAGAGAGAAGGAGACGTAGAGAGAGAAGGAGAGATAGAGAGGACAGGCAGACAGGAGAGATAGAGAAGAAGCGGTAGAGAGAAGGAGAGATAGAGAGGAAGAAGGAGAGACAGGCAGAGGCAGAAGAAGCAGCGAAAATGATTGCTTCAAGCTTTATTGACTTCAGACATACATTTTATTCTCTTTAAAACCAGTTTACTGCAAAGTCATTTGGACTCAATAAAAGTGATGAAGTGTGTGATGTAGTTAAATGTTTGGAGGATGACAGTCCCCCCCCCCTCCCCCCCCCACACACACACACACACACATTTTTGGAAAGCAGAATAAAAGTCTATTTCATTTGCATTGATGATGTGGAGGTACTATTTTTAAAAACCTGCAGCCTAAGCCCTGATTCTAAACGACAGAGAAAATCAAACTTGCGGAACCAGATCAGAGTCCTCTCCAGAGTCAACGCGGCCCGGGAGCGGAGCGGAGCGGGAGTTACACCCGTGTGTGTGCGTGCGTGTGTGTGTGGAGTGTGTGTGAGTGTGTGTGAGTGCGTGTGTGTGTGTTTTTGTGTGTGTGTGTGTGCGAGTGTGAGTGTGTGTGTGTGTGTGTTTGCGTGTATGTGTGCGTGTGTGTATGTATGTGTGTGCGTGTATGTATGTGTGTGTGTGTGAGTCAGTGTGTGTACGTGTGTGTGTGTGTGTGTGTGTGTGTGTGCAGAGCAGAGTGTAACACGCGTTGTGAAGCATCAAACCGAACAGCAGCAATGAGAGAGCGAAGCCAACGGCTCACTGGCGTGCGCTAACTCCAGAAACGATCGCGGGGAAACCTTCCCCCAGCCATAAAGCATTAATAATTTGCTAGGCCAGAATCACCACGGCAACCTCAGGAGCAACATAGGAGGGGCCGTAAAAAATGCATAATTTAAACCGCGGTGGGGTCCACGGTTCTTAAAACGGACCCATAACACTGAATCACGTCCCACTCTGGGCGAGGGCGGGCCAAGCTGACAAGCTGCAGGCGCAGCAGGACTCCTGCGTATGGGGAACCAGGACATCGTCTAAACTGTTTAGAGTCAGCGCTGAAAACTTAAGATCGTAAAAACGATGAGAGCCCATCTTGGCTGATCAGATCGCCCCCACCATCTTGAGCAGAGGTAGGGAACGAGGGCCGTATCTACCCCCCGATTTGCCTGACGCCCCAGCTTTTACGCCATCTAATATTTTAGCTTGACAAGCGCGTTAATGGCAGCTGAAGACTTGTTCTTGTGTCCCTATATTAAACGTTTTACTGTGAGCTAATCTACGAGCGGACCAGTGTTGGCGCGTATGCAGCCAATCAGCTCATTTAGCCAGGGTAACTGGTGGAAACAAAAACAAAAAACCCTGCATACACACTGGGCCTCCAGGAATGGTACTGCCCACCCTCGATCTACAGCATATCTAACACAGTGTCAGGCCCGGCCTCGAGGATCTTTCTGGCCAATGAATGCGCTGGAAGACTGAGCTTCGCATCACCAAGCAGCGGAACACTACGAGCAGTGCGGCTGATCTGATAGGTGCAGAGGCCCAATTCCAATGGACCCGTTTAACACACTTGTCCAGAACACAACACAAATTAGATATTTTTTTAATTTTATATTATTTGTCGGGCATTTTCTGAAGCGGATCGATGCATGCTGAGCTTCTGCAGCCACCCCTTCCCTTCCATATATGGTGCCCCCCCCGCCCCCCACCCCCCGCCCCCCATAATAATCCTGCTAAATCCCTGCATTCAATTTTCCACACAAACAAATGGAAATAAAACAGAAAATAATGCAGGCTGGACTGAATCCATTAGGTATCCACTGATCTGTGCTGCATATATCCACCTGAAATATTACAATTCTAAAACCCACATTCTATCCTATCCTGTGTCCCACCAAACTGCCTCTCAATCTTTCAATTAGAGGAGTGGTTCTCAAAGTAGAAGGGGGGGGGGGGGCACAGTGAGGACTGAACTGTGAAGAGGAAAAAAAGTCAATTGGAAACACAAAATAAAATGGCAGCCAAGTGTAACCAAAGTTGTCAGGAGTGCTTCAAAATATTTCCTATTACCAAAGGGGAGCCCTACCTAAAAATGTTGTGAACCACCGACGAGCATCCTGTGAAGGGAACGTTTTAATCATCCAAAAAGGGAGAGTTTGTTTGTGTAAGCTTTTACAGATAAAATGACAGGTGGAAGCTATGATTCACCATCACACGTTAACCTGCAACGCCTTGAATAGTCATTTACAGAAACTCATTACAAAACTGTCAAACAAACACGTATATGTATATATTTTCATTAGTGTGTACTCACACACACACACACACACATAAAATCAGAAGCGTTACAGAGAGGTTTTGTCAACATTTAGTCAAGTGTTTATACAGTGCATAATAATTTGATCATTGCTTTGTGGATTTCCAGTCCTGTTATGAGTTATTTGCAGTATACTTAATCAACATAAAATACATGCTTGGTAGCTACACTGAAGAAACAGGCACAATCTAAATGCTAATCCACCACAGCTATGCCCAGGCAGAAAGCCAATGGAAAATATTTATGGTGAGCACAACTACCTGTCACTCACCGTAGAAGTATTTACAGTCCTGCTCGCACGCGCCTATATATTAATGCACACAAGTACATTTTTCATAATCATTTGACGATGAATCAACACTCCATGACACGACAGTATTAAATCCAGACTTCTGGCTTCTGTCAGCCAAGGGAGCATGAGATATAGACATGGAATTTCTTGGAAGGTGTAGAACAGCCTAAAAATATCGGTCCAACACTTTGGTTATAAATGAACAAAATCACAACGGCAAACGTGATAAAATCCTGGCATCAGTTAAGCAGAGATCTGTGGGACCTGCGAGTTTCAGACGTTCATCTTTTGATATTTTCTGAAGTAATTTATCTCACATAATTATAATACAAAAGCATTTTCTTAAAGAATTTCCTGATTGTGAGAAATGTCATCAAGAAAAATGTTCAAAAATGTCATTTTAAGCAAAACTTTACATGCATAAAAGATACTGAAACAAGAAGGGAATGCATATCAACAAAATGAGCTGCTTTTATAACAACTATAAAATGGATAGTTTACGGTCTGTTATTTATGTATATTTTCTCTGCATCAGAGAAAATTGCTCCATCAGATATTATAATGACCCATTCTAAGACAAACTGCCTCGAAACGAAAACATTTTCCTGCTAGAAAATGGTCTCTCCGTCTAATTGTTCTTGTGTGCAGTGACGGATGAAGTTCTCTCCGCAGAAGGAAAACTTTGAGCCAAATATATCCACGAGCTGACCGATTTTCTGCACCTCACCTGCTATCAGAACACTGTTAAAAATGTGGAATCGCGCTTTTTCAAACTGTCAAAACGATCGCACCTGCACGGACGACTACGGCGAGTTTGTGCAGCCCACGGAGCAGACGCAGAGTTTAAAATGGCTGCCGTGAAGGTCAAAGCGCTTCGCCTTCAGTGAGTCGCAGTTTTTGAGTGAGTAATTTCGCTTCCGTGGCCTACAGTTTGGGAAGCACCGCTCTGCGTGGTTTCAGAGTTTCGCAATGACAGGTCCTGTTGCAGAGCACCTACAGAAGAGATCTCCGCGTAGCTCACATTTAAAAGCCCAGCCTCTTTTAGAGGACGCTTGGTACTCGCTGACGTGCAATGACGATAGCCCATCAACTGAAATTCCCATTAAAATCCAAGCGGTAATCTCCTCTAATTATCAAAAGGCCAACGAGCCGTTCAGCACTGACGTTACAGATGGAGCGTTTTTTTTTTTTTTTCCTGGAGGAAACTCGAGTCCCGTTTTTTCGCGTTCGACCAACAGAGAAAAACACCTGCGGAGGCGTCGCTAGGCTTCGACTGAGAAGATTCTGCATTCTGCACACAGAAGGTGTTTTTCTGGAACGTTCAGCAAAGCCCTTTATCAAACCCCCCTTTATCAAACCCCCAACCACATGTGGGGGGGGGGGGGGGGGGGGGGGGGGGGGAGGGGGGCAGTGTGCCTGGCCTCCCCAGGAGCACTCCAGTCATTTCATCCTTATGAAGGATTTGGAAACATATACCTGTGAGGATATGGACTGGGAGGGGGGAGGGGGGGTGGTGAATGGCACACGATAATGGATATATACCGTGCCCTTTAAAGTGCCCTTTCCTTTGTGGAGACAAGTGACTGCGGTAGCTGCTTGAGTGAAAACCATACACACACACACACGCACACGCACACATACACACACATACACATACACATACACATACGCACACACACATACATACATCACCCCCCCCCCCCCAAAAAAAAACAAAACACTATTACAGCAATAGAAAAGGAGTCCCTGTAAGCCCTATGGCCTGGAGCCAAGGCGTTTTATAAGGCCCTGTAATCATGCAGTAGGCTATAGCTGCTGCCCAGCCTGTGACAGGAGCATGCTGGAGCTGTCCGTGGTGCTGAAGCTCTCCCAGGTAGCTGCAATACCTGGGGTGCTGAAGGGACAGCGCACCATCACCTTTCCTGGCACCACAACACACAGATCAACCAACACATTGAGATCAACCTACACACACAGATCCACCTACACACTGAGATTAACCAACACATAGAGATCCACCAACACACTGAGATTAACCAACACACAGATATGATCCATGTACACACAGAGATCCACCAACAAACACAGATCCACCTACACACAGATATGATCCACCTACACACAGATCCACTTACACACACAGGTGATCCACCTGCACAAACAGATCCACTTCTGCACAGAGATCCACCCACACACAGAGATCAGTCTACGCACAAAGATTCACCTACACACTGAGATCAACCAACACACAGAGATCCACCCACACACAGAGATCCACCCACACACAAAGATCCACCCACACACAGAGATCCACCCACACACAGAGATCAGTCTACGTAGGAATATCAGCAGCGCAGCATCGCGCAGACAACGCGGTCGCTCCGGCCGACGCGCTCTTACCGCGGCGGATGCTTTGGTCTTGCGATGGCGCCCCCTGGGGGAGGAGTTGACGTCCTCGTGCACGCGATCCAGGAGCCACAGCAGGAACTCCAGAGCGTCCTGCTGCGAGTTCCCCCGGAACTGAGCGCTGCATTTGGACACAGTGTTCTGAGGGGGGAAACATGAAGACACACACACAATAAGGCCCACATTCAGTCTGACTGTGGACACAGTGTTCTGCACAGGAAACCAAAAGACACACACATATACACACACACACACACACTAAGGCCCACATCCAGTCTGACTGTGGACACAATGTTCTGCACAGGAAACCAGAAGACACACACACACACACACTAAGGCCCACATTCAATCTGACTAAGAAAACTTTTTTTTTTTTTTTTAAACCTACGCCCTCAAAATGGAACACCTGTGGATCAGCAGGTAGCGGAGAGAGCTGATCACCCTACCGAAGAGCATCTTAGCGGGAATGCTGATCGCTCTGTGGAAGAGCATCTTAGCGGGAATGCTGATCGCTCTGTGGAAGTTTACAGTAGTTTACTGAGAATTCTGATGCTGAGCATCCCTCTCTCTCTAAACCCTCCCCGTCTATCCAGTAAAAGCCAGGCCACGGGCACAGGCTAGGCCAGGCAGTGTTAATGCACCAGAGCAGGGGCTGAATATCAGCTGGTTCTGCAGAGACAGGCTGCTGCTTCTGTCTGTCTGCCTGTCTGTCTGTCTGTTTGTCTGTCTATCTGTCTGTCTGCCTGCCTGTCAGTCTGCCTGCCTGCCAGCCTGCCTGTCTGTCTGTCTGTCTGTCTGTCTGTCTGCCAGCCTGTCCGTCTGTCTGTCCGTCCAAACCCACACACACAACTCTGCCTGAGACAGCAGAGTTACAGGAAGTTGCGTGGTGGTGCTGTGATGGAACGGCTCGATTAGGACAGTGGTGGCACCTCTGTTGATGGAATCCTGTCTCCGGAGTCTTTGGCCTGTATTCAAATGTTTGTCCTTAACTCTTAGGCCGAGATTTAATCAATGTTTGTCCTTAACATTGACTCAGAAATAAATGCAAATATCGGATTTAAATTTCTTTAATTTCACAAACGTGGTTTGTGAAGAAAAGAGAATAATTGCAATTAATTATGAGTTACCATGATACGTGGTACAATGGCCAGTTCTTCATAAAAACAATTTGACACCAATTGTTAAAATTAGCTTTCTTCGCGCTGAACAGGACCCCCCCCCCCCCCCCCCCCCGCCTCCATAAATCCACAAATTTCAAGCACAAACAAGAAACAAGACCAAAGGTCATACAGTAATCGCACGGAAAACTTCCATTGTTGATTTCTTTATGGAGTGGCCCCTATAAACTATCACGTTTTAACCGACGGCGAGGGATTGGGGAAGGGAGCCTTCGTCAGTCCCCCGGCCCTGTCGCGAGCCCGCTGATATGCAGCCCCATCCGTCACCGTGGCGACCGCACCACAGGCCTGACACCAGACACTGAGGAAATTAACAGCCTCATAAGAGCCGGGGGGAAAAAAAAGAAACAAGATTTAACACCGCTTCAGGTTCCCGTGACTCAGCTTTTCACGGAGAAAGACTTCCAAGAAAACTCTGCGTGTCTGCGTGAGATAAATTAAGAGATAAATTAAGAGACAAAAAAAATTAGGATGTGTAGGATACTCATTCACCACATTGGGAGTATAAAAGGGGAAAAAAACTACAGTTTAAAACTATGAGTGTGAAACTGTGCCAAGATTTTTAGTGTTTATCTACATTTCAAAGTTTGTTAGCACAGTAGATCTGGTTTTGTCATAAGAATGAAGCGCAAATCCTATAAACATTTCGCTATGTTTCTCTTTTTCAGCCAGCTAATTTAAAATCACAAGGCAAGCACTGACGCCATTGATTATTAGTTTTTATTTGAGAGGTTGTATCCTACAAAAGTGAAACTTCAAAGAAAAAATGCCATGATTTACACTCCAGTCATCTTTGAAATACGCGGTTCTATATGTTAATGCACGCAGGAGTTCTCCGTTATGGATTTCCAGCACTTACCATGGCTCGACCACATATGCGCGCAATACGGCTAAAAACCCGATCATCGATCACACGCCACCCATAAAGCATTTTGTCATATTTTGATTCACTCCCCCTGTGAGCGTTTACTGCCCCTGTTGTGTTGCTACGGGCAAATCCATTCAACTCGGGTCCTTTGGAACGGTCCCGACTGACTGCGATTGCAACAGCCACTTCCTTTAAAAACAAACTCTCGGTCGAAACCTGGAGGCGGTTCTTAAGAGGATATTAAACACAGGGAATGTCTTTGGCCGGACACACTGAGCATTTAGCCTTGCTGGCGCAGGAGGACTGTGACTTGGCGCTCACTTTGATCGTCCAACTAACACTCGTCTAACCGAGCTTCATTTTTTAAAATATTTATCTAGGTTTTTTTTTTTTTTTTCAGTCTGGAAAGCTTCAAGTTATGTTCAGGCTCCAGACAGACACACATGGTGCGCTTTCGCAGAGCTTTCAGACGGAAAACATTTTCGGATGGCGAGACTCAGTAGTATCGTCCAAGGCAGACTTGGGACTTGATCGTGGCACAAATCAGGACGTCCAAACACTTGTGTACACAGAGGCGGCAGACACGCTCCAGTCTTTTTGTGTCAGTCTTTGCTTTTGCAAATAACTTGGTGTTGAGTCTGGGCTCCTGGACTTCCAAAATCCCAAAGCCAACGCAATGCAGTCTGTCTGCCGAACAAGCCAAAAAAAAACCCTAGTTTACATGAAACACCCTCAAACATGATCATGTAGTCAAAAGCCAGAAATTCTTTGGTTTATTACAACATCACAGCAAAAAGCCCAAATATGCTGATTTCTCCTTGGGATCAAGCCCACCTTGCCACTTTAACCTGACGGGGAAGCCTATGAGTAGTAAAAGTCGTAAGAAAGCTCCTTAAATAATTATAGAGAAGAACACACAAATAAAAATTTCATTTGTTGAACTGTAGTACTGTATGGAGTCTTACAAATGAGAATTACGTTGTAGCGACTGATATGTATTTCTACATGACTACAACTACACTGTGGTTTCCCGGCCATGTAATGCACACAAATGATTCCTCTTTGGTCTGTGACGTCAGCCATTTTCTTTAAAAAAAAAAAACTGCACATTTGCTGTTACGACAAATGGTACACAGGATGCAAACAGTTTTGTGTCTTTGGTAGTTGTTCCTTTAAGGAAAAATGAAAGAACTATAATGCAAATGGTTTATAAATCTTCTCATGATTTCACTAAATGAGAGATTTATTTATGGTCGTGTTTCAGGTTGTTGAAGACCAGACCCCTCGCAACATGATTGATTTGTTTTACTTCTATGGTACTGCTCACGTGACATGAATCATGTTCATTCATCATAATGGGAAATTGCTAAGACTACGGTTAAATCAGCTTATACACCGCGTGCATTCAGCAAAGTCAGCGAAGATGCTAAATAAGATGGGATCTCAAGACCTCAGATTTTTCTGGGCTATATAAACACTAACAAGATCTTTGCAATCCATGAATGAATGTCTTGAGATAGGAAAAATAAAATTAAAAAAAAAATACTCAGAGAAAAAAAAATCCAAAAATCTAGCTGTGCCTTGCTCTGTCCCTTCACACGCAGTTGCGCTGTTGATTTTAATCTCACAACGGCGTCTCAAAATACCTCCCGTTTAGTCCCCGCGGCTAAACTCGGACAATTGCAGCGGTGTAAATTAAGGACAATCTCTGAGCTGGAAAAAAAACTAGCTCCCATACATTCATCAAATAGCCCCTGCAAGAAGAAACGCTTTGAGCATGAGAAATTACATACCCTCTCACTGCCTGGCATTACCCAGATGCCTCCTTACATACCCTCTCACTGCCTGGCATTACCCAGGTGCCCCCCTTACATACCCTCTCACTGCCTGGCATTACCCAGGTGCCCCCCTTACATACCCCCTCACTGCCTGGCATTACCCAGGTGCCACTTTACATATCCCCTCACTGCCTGGCATTACCCAGGTGCCCCCCTTACATACCATCTCAGTGCCTGGCATTACCCTACATATCCCCTTACTGCCTGGCATTACCCGGCTTTGTAGCATTGTCTAGCCATGAAATACACTATCTTTGCCTTTCCAAGATACAGTCCTGGTAGACCGCATCCTCTGTGTTGCCATTTTATCACCGTCAATTTCTCTGACGCTAGAGCAGCAAACTCCTCACGTGCAGCCACTTAAAGCGCTTCGATCAATTAAAGTAATCAATGGTGTGATCCCTAAGACGCCCGCAGGTAAACAATTGCTCCGGTTCTGCTCACACTTTCTGCTACACACGTTCACTTCATCTGACTATCCATAGCGGTTTCCTTATTTTTCCCCCAATTTCTCGACTTTATTCTCCCGGAGTAGGAATGCCCAGTTGCATATCCAAGCTCATTAACGGTTTCCTGCGCGATCGAGTTGGGAAACTCAGGCAAGCGCGTGCCCTCCTGCGACGCGCGCCACCACAGTTCCTTGTGAAGTGCCCCGCGCCTTACCTTGAACTCTACTGACAGCTGCGGCGTGTACTCTAGCGTCCAAAGAGCCCTCACCAAGGAGGCGAGCTGCTCCGTCACTTCCCCCCTAACGTATTGCGCGTCTTCACTTAAAATCCCGTTAGCCCTCTTAATGAAATCTGATTTGTATAGCTCCAGACCAAGATATTCCGCAAAAAGATCCGTATTGCTCAGGCACTGGATCACTGCATTCATGAAACAGGTGTTGCCATGGTTTTTCAAGCCGAGAACCCCCGGGGTTTTTTCCCCATAGCAACAAGGCAGTCTTTCTTTAATAGATCCGTGGGAAGACAGTGTGAGACTCTTTTTTATTATGCGATCCCTGGCAACCTGTATATCCCCTTTGAGATTTCCTGAGCTGGCAGTGAACTTGCAAGGTGTGCTGTCTCGGAACCCGCCGTCGTCATCTTCGGCGTCAGGCAGGTCGACGTCTTTGAAGTGAGTCAAAGTGCCAAAAGTTTTAAAAATCTTATTCACAAGACTTCCCATCGACTTCAGCGATTTCCTTCGGAAAAGCTTCCTCGGTTTCTGTTTGTTTTCTCTGCGTTTTGTTTTGGCTTTAGTTGGTTGTTTTTTCGCTTTCTCTTCTTTTACTTCCATGATGAAATGTCCAGACGAACGACAAGGAAAATGTAGCTATCTCTCCGTGTGTTCAAGTTTCTCACAGTAAAACCGTAATCCGGCTACAAGAGCGAACAATGCAGTGGCACAGTCGCGATGCCAAGGCACAGAAAGGCATTTAGAAACACAACACTGATGTCCCTTAGACATAATTTAGCGTGCTCCAAGTGTGCGCTTGCTGTCAGGGACACCGACGTAGCTACAAGGAAGGTGGGTTGATGTCAGTTTCATGTGGTCAGGGTTCGGTGCTCTGTACACGTCCTGCTATTAATACCTCTAGCTGTTATAGCACATCGGTTATGCGGCTCTCTCGCCACTTCAAGCGACTGTGTGTTCCTGCTTTCTGGGTCTCGCGCGCGGCTCTGCCCTCCCGCTTAGAATCTTATTAGCCCGCTTTCGTCCGAGAAGATAGCTCTTCATTGACAGAGCCGAAGGCGACGCAGACGGACGGCGTAGCTGGTCCTTATTTCACAGTATTTTACAACATAAAGCATATTGTGCGATATCATCAATTTCAACTGTTACATTGTTAACTTTGCATAATTAAAATATTAAAATGCATTTTTAATTCGAATGAGCCACTAGCAATGAGTAGCCTACTTTCACATCGTGCGGTGCTGTTGTTAGAAATACCGTATCACGACTGAGATCTAAAAGAGACCCGTTTGCCTACAAGGAAGGAAGTAGAACGCTGGGTTTGTTGTACGTTCGCCTGGAAACAGCTATCCAAATATTCGGTCAAAGTAGTGACTTTTGTTTCAAGGTTTAATTTAAAAAAAACAATTCAATAAAGATCAGGACAAAAGTGCAGTCACATAGGGTACTGGCAGAGGCAAACGACCGAAGATAGTATATCGCGATTTAACTCTTCCTGGAACTGACACGAAGGAGGCAGTGATTTTACCCAGTTAGACCTCTGAGTCAGACCCAGGCATCGATGGATCCTTTTGGAGGTGGGGGGACTTTTGGTTCACAGTGCAGTGTCCTGTGTGTTAAGTAAGGCTATACAGTTTATCAGTGACCATAACGTAATTACCACGTGAAATTTACATTTAAAAACACAATTAAAACAAATATAGCCTCAAATCCGTAGTTACTGTTATGTCTTTTAACAAGCCGGTTCTAAATGACAGCTGGAATCGGATATTGTATTTTATTGTCAGGCATTTTAGCAATGTTCGTGTCCAGAGCAACTTATTTAAATACAAGTTAACCCATGCAATCCTTACCTGTTAATTGGTGCTATTGTCTTACTCATTTGCATATCGACTGTGGGTATCCGGAGCAGTTAAAAGAAAATGGCGTGCCAATAAATTAGTCAATGTTTAAGGTGGTCTCCTGAACATTCATTACCAGACACTAAAGTGTGACGGTTGAAAGAACAATACAGTCCGCCCAGCTGGATATTTACCGGAGAAATTCGAGTCTAGTATATTGCTCAGGAGTACAATAGCAGTATTCCAAGTCCTGCCATCTAACAAAAAATAATGTCAAGCCACTTAATAGGCAGTAGGGCCGCCGTTTGCGGCCAGTACGGCCTGCACGTGCCGGCATAGTCTACCGGCATCAGGAAATCTACCGGTTAACCGGTTCGTCCACGTAAAAGTCAATCAGCTCACACTTAATTTATGGAAGCTGAACTCACCAGAGATTATTGTTCCAGAATTATTCCATAGATGCTTGATTAGGTTCATATTGGGTGAACTACAGGGTCAGTGTCAAACACCGCAAACCACCGCCGCACTCCTCATGCTCCGTGAACGTGGGCGTTCTCATCTTGAAAGACACATCCCTCTACCGGAAGTGGGAGCCTCAACTTGAAGTGAGTTCAACCACTAAGTTATAACTGACGTCTCGCCTTCTAAGGCCAGGAGGGCACCAAAACCACCAAAACCACTACCGAAACTCTTCACTGTCGTAAAACTGTTGCGTTTCCATTTCTATCCTTAACCGTATCTCTACACATACAACTACAGCGCCCTCTCTGGCGAGACACGTGCATCATAGAAACAAATTCAAAAGGTTCTTCTCATATTGGTATATTTTTGGTACACATATCTGGTGGTTCTAGTCAGCTGTGAGATCTTTCTTGGCACCAAGTTGGCCTTAAAGGCACATTACAATAACAATATAATGGCATAAACAGACTCCAGGCCAATTATTGGCCCATAGCAGAGATCACTGACAAGGAGCAAGAAATGTTGTATATAGATGTTTTTCCATTTTAAACCATAAATGTGCATAAGATAACTGAGCTGATTTGTTTTATCCAAAAATATGTCAATATTGAATGTTAGTTTAAGCTATTACAGGGCACACACAGCTTTCTAACATCTCAGACAAGAGCTGTCTGAATAACCTCTGAACTGAAGACTGATATACCTGAAACCAAAAAATAATACCTGCAACTAAAATCTTTACATTCTCAGTGTGGCAACATGTTTTTTATGAACTAGGAAGAATTTTAAATGACTACACGCATGTTTAACAGTATCCTCCAATGAAGTGTGGCCAAAGCTTCCGCCTGCATTTAGCTACCGAACTGGAGCTGTGAAAAAAAGTGCCCGAGATTACAGCGGCGCTCCTGAATAATTTGATGTGAAATAGGTTCCCAAACGACCGGTGAAGTACGACCGCAGTCATTCTTGTAAAGGGGCTGTTTTAATTCAAGTCAATTTCACACTCCATTACGACTGTAAATGAGGAATTAAGACAGCCGGATGTCAGTTGGAGGACCAGCAACAAAGAAATCTGTGTTTACACAGACGCTAACAGCCTCACATGATGTGTGTGCACATACAGTAAAAAAGACAAAGCCTTTATAAAAAAGGTTCCCACGTGGCATGGAAGTACAGTGCTTAGTACCGCACTTGGATAGACTGGGCTTAAATAAACTGCACTCATGCATATGTTGAACAAGGAGAATTCCGCCCCAAGTTCCCCAACGCATAAATACACTCCGTGTTTCATCCCTCTCATGACTAGCGCCCCCCAGTGAGGGCAAAGGGCCATAACACCCCCATTGAAATAAAACACACACATGCGTGCACATGCACAGACACACACACACGTGCACGCTCTCACACACGCCTGAGCTCGCACGTGACATGTGACACACACACACACACGCTTAACCGCAAACTCACACACGCAAGCAAGACACAGAGCAGCACTTCCCAGCAGCTAATCCAGGACATTTGTATGGGATATTCACATGAATACCAACGCTACTTAGCATTCACCGTAGCAGGAAAAAACACTTCAGCGCTGAATTGCAAGCTACTGTATGTACGCCACTTACCCGGAGCAGATTTGCATTGGAACAATTTGTCTGTCAGCGCAATTAATTATTGAATCCGTTTCTCTGCTGCTGAATATGGAATGCATTCATCTGGGGGACACAGTGGTCTCTGGGGACCCTCAAACGATACATTAGCTGACAAAGAGGTCTGACAGAGCTACAGCAGGCCTCTGCGGGTTTCGAAAGCAGAGTCGATTCCTCAATAACTCGGGTTAATTCATTCGCTTAGCGTTTCTATCGGTAACAGAGTTCTCGTTTTTTTCCCTTTGCCAGTCCCGTCCCGTTGTTGAAAAGAAATATGAAAATTAATTTTTCGGCTGTTTGAAAACAAACGTCAAATCAAACGATTCGCCTCACGGATAGAATGGCTGGACGCGAAGTCCAATACGGATCGGAGCAGCACCCTACGCAGACCAACATCGGTCACATATCGAGCCGGGTCTTCCCCTTGTTTGCTGAGGCATTAACGTCCATGTGCTGTACATCTCAGCTGTCCGCACAGTCAATATACCTGCCAAAGCTGGCGTGTTTGACCCCTCTCTGCCCCCAAGTGCACAGCATCACACTTGCTGTTGGTTGGGTAATCCTGGGTGGGTAAGACAACCGTTTACCCTCAAAATGCGGCACGCAAAATATGCATAAACCCCTCCCGTCTGAAGAGTAATGTGAACATCACAGATAAGAAAATGTTTACATGTGTCTGTATTATGTTTGCCATATTGTTTTGTGTTATTCATTTTTAACCGCAACTAAATTTTTTTCCCCCTCACCTTACATTACAGGCTTTTAGCAAACCCTCTTATCCAGAACAACGTATGCAGCTCTTGCTTTTTCCCCCCACATGGTATCTTTTTTATACAGCCGGATGTGCACTGAATGGCGGTCTGATAATAAATGGTAGACTGAAGCCCTCCCTCCCAAAGCAACACTACAGCCAATTACACACTGGATACTGGACCACGGGGAGGGGGTGGGGTGGGGCAGGGGGTGGGGGGGTTGTGCGTGCACAGGAACCCAACAGCCCACTGCTCGCTATCTTTTTAATTTAGGATTTGAATAAGCACTTAAGAGTTGCCAGATTGGCACTTAAGTGTCCTGGAGCTCCTGCTGAACCAGAAGCATGAATGTAAAACACCAGCGGGGGGGTGGGGGGGATCAGAAAGTAACAATGAATCTTTTGAGACAGTAACACAGCAAGGTTTTAATGCAGAAGTGAAAAATGGACGGGAATCCAACATTCTTATCAGTTTTTAATAATGCAAACGAGCTATAAGGGCAAAAACAAGAGTCATTTCAGCGCGTCGGTTCGAGGAAGCGCAGCCTCGCGCCGGCACTGGAGGGGGGCGGAGCCCGGGACTGTCAGTCACTGGGTGTGAGGGCGGGGCGGGGCGGGTGGGGGAAGCGCCAGCGGAGCACGGCCCCGTCTTGGCTGGTGCTCACCACGCACCTGCCGGCGGAGCAGATCCTGGCGGTCGTGATGCTGCCGCTGTGGCCGACGCCCACGTGCGTCACCTCGCCGTTGGTGTACATCCACACCTTCAGCAGCTTGTCGTCTCCGCCTGTGGAGACACGCCCCCCCGGCCCGTCAGCCCTCCCTAAAGCTCCGCCTCCCACAGGCCTTCTCACCGCACACTGAAGAACTACACATATAGACCACGGCCTAGGATCAGCGCTGCTCAACTCCAGGTCCTGTGGGCCACAGCGTCCAACCATGCACTACAGCAGCCATGCACTACAGCAGCAATGCAATACACCAGCCATGCACTACAGCAGCAATGCACTACACCAGCCATGCAATACACCAGCCATGCACTACAGCAGCAATGCACTACAGCAGCAATGCAATACACCAGCCATGCACTACAGCAGCAATGCACTACACCAGCCATGCAATACACCAACCATGCACTACAGCAGCCAGGCACTACAGCAGCCATGCACTACAGCAGCAATGCACTACACCAACCATGCACTACAGCAGCCAGGCACTACAGCAGCCATGCACTACACCAGCCATGCACTACAGCAGCCATGCAATACACCAGCCATGCACTACAGCAGCCATGCACTACACCAGCCATGCAATACATCAGCCATGCACTACAGCAGCAATGCACTACAGCAGCCATGCACTACACCAGCCATGCACTACAGCAGCAATGCACTACAGCAGCCATGCACTACACCAGCCATGCACTACAGCAGCCATGCACTACACCAGCCAGGCACTACAGCAGCCACGCACTACAGCAGCCATGCACTACACCAACCATGCACTACACCAGCCATGCACTACACCAGCCATGCAATACATCAGCCATGCAGTACAGCAGCAATGCACTACACCAGCCATGCACTACACCAACCATGCAGTACACCAGCCATGCACTACACCCGCCATGCACTACACCACCTGATTTAGTTTTTTATTTCTTTTTTATATCTGATTGCTCGAAAACTGTGGGTGTACACCTTATCCCCTTCGGCCTGGAACGCTGGGTCTGCTGTGGGTGAGGTGTGAGGTGTAGCTCATTACCTGTGATGAAGTAGTCTCCGTCCTGTGTGATGTGAGGTGTGAGGTGTAGTCTGTACCTGTGATGAAGTAGTCTCCGTCCTGCGTGATGTCCATGGCGTTGATGGATCCCGTCAGCGACCCCTCCAGGTCCCTCACGGCAGTGCCGTCAAGCACCTCCCAGTAGGCAATCTACGCAGAGAAGCAGCGCTCGCTAGCCATTACCGCTAGTCATTACCGCTACAGAACAGACAGCCGCACAATATAAAACTCTATAGCTCACTTTCAGTTACAAGTCAAAATTAATTTATCGACAAAATGTTCACAAAATCCAAAATAACGTATTGCCCTCGCTTACAGTTAGTATTATTAGTATCGGAAAGTTGTTTTATTATCATTGCCACTTGTTTTACAATCATAAGTTATTTATAGGACACTTTAAGGCATGGCACCCATAGCCTTTACTGCTTTGGTAGAGCAAATGCACTCTGTGTTAACTGTCGCTAATGTCGGAATTGATATTTTGCGGAGTTCTCTCACAGAACGCGCCATTATCCCGCCGTTACGCGGATGTAACGAGCGCTGTGGGATTATGAATACAGGATGCGGCTCGTTTCTGCAGGTTTCGAAAACCGCAGAGTTTCCCCCTAATGAGTCCTCCGTATGCAAGCCGAGGCCGCCACTGCCGCCGCCGTCCGTCAAACAGTAACGTGCGGTGGTTAAAAAAGCTTCGCATGGCTGCAGGAGAGAGAATCATCTCCAGGGCTGTCAGATGCCTCCCTTCCAGCCACGGCTACAAACTGCAGCTGCCGCTTGAAGTTATTTATAGCACATAGTTACCACTTTCTCCACTATAATAGTAAAAAAAAAAAAAATTCAACTTTAATCGCAGACGCGATGTTTGAAAGAACAGCGTGGCTCTTGTTTTCTCCACGCTCGTGTGCGCGGGACAGCGATGTGGAACAAAATCGCGTTCACAGGCAGCCCTTCCGTGGCGGTAGAGGGATTATTTTTAAAAGGACACAGATCGTTATTCAGAATAAAGAGAAACGGCGTTGTGAGAGCACTGAATAACGCTCGGTAAATGTGACAGACTGCGCTGTCTGCTCGCGAGCAGCTTTTAAACGCTGCTCCCGTTGAAAGGCCGGAGCCGTTCGGCTCTAAAGTGGAAGTTACAATACACGCAGAGTTCTGTTCACAGGCTGTTACCCAGAAGCCCTTATTTACCAGCGCTGACCTCACAGGGCGCTCTTCCAATGTAGGTTTAAGGTTTGGAATAAAGGTGATATTATTGCATCTTGGTACTGCACATTACTGTCTACATCATGAAATAAGCCCCTGTTTCGGTAATTTATCCTAACATAAAGTTTTTTTTATAAATGTGTAGGATTAATTAATCACAAAAGTTTTTTTTTTTTTTTTTTTTTTTAATCTGCAGCAGTGGTGATCCTCTACAGTCTTCAATACAACTCGGTCTCATTTCTGATTTAGTCTTATGGATGTTAAAGACGACAGATAAATTAAGGCACCAATCAAGGTTACTGACCTTCTGAGGAATGGGAGTTGACTAAATTGAACTAAATTAAAATCAAATCTATTCAATCTGTCTGTAATGCCTAACTTTGATTTACGACAGTCTGTTACCTTCCTCATTCCTTACAAAGTACTTTACTGGTCTCTGAACCTAGGGGAAAATCTCCTGCCGTTAATAAAAAAATAATCAAACTTAAATTTATTACTCATGATGAAGGGCAAAGCTGACTGCAGTCAAATCGATTTGTAGTCACATCTGAGAATAAACTCACATAGTGTTACAGAGTGCAGTAGGAATCAAAGGTGGTGACTACATTACCCAGCAACACCCAGGGCATCAGAGCTGTGGAGTCCTACCTTCCTGTCTGAGCCAGTCGTTATGATTTGGTACCCGCTGGGGTGGTAACACACGCTTCTGAACATGGTGTTGGCCAACACCATCTGCTTCCTCACGTAGCTCCTGCCGACAGAGGAGGGGAAGACTGAACACAGGGAATGTAAATGCGCTCATTACCGTCATTATTGTTCTAACTCCTCCCCCACCTGCACATCCCAAACTCACCCTTTCATTATTGTTCTAACTCCTCCTCCACCTGCACACCCCAAACTCACCCTTTCACTTCCTCTCACCACAGTAGTGTTAGTAAAGTGTATATTTTAAAGTTTTTGTAAAGTACTAGTAAAAGTGGACATTTTGATGTATTAGTAAAGTATTAGTGAAGTATTTTTTTTAAAGTATTAGTAAAGTATTTGTAATTAATAATAATAAGTGAAAAGACGGGCGGGCCCTTCTTACACCAGGTCCCAGACGATGCAGGCTCCGTCCGTGCTGGCGGAGACGCACTCCTTGTCGTCGCTCTTGAGCGTGATGCGGGTGACGGCGCCCTTGTGCTCCTTCATGTTCTCAATCAGCCGGTACGAGCCCGGCTGCACGTCCCACACCCTCACCTGGACGAGAGCGCGGCCCGGAACCAGAACCAGAACCGGAACCAGAACCAGAACCAGAACATGAACCAGAGCCAGAACCGGAACCAGAACCGGAACCAGAACAAGAACCAGAACCGGAACATGAACCAGAACCGGAACCGGAACCAGAACAAGAACCAGAACCGGAACATGAACCAGAACCGGAACCAGAGCCAGAACCGGAACCAGAACAAGAACCAGAACCAGAACATGAACCAGAGCCAGAGCCGGAACCAGAACCAGAACCAGAACCAGAACCAGAACAAGAACCAGAACCAGATCACATGTGATCACACTTGGGACATAAACAGGATTTTACTTTAGCACATAAACCAAGGGCTGCCCGACCCTGTTCCTGGAGGTCTATCGTCCTGTATGCTTGCATTTCAACCCTAATTTGGCACACCTGATTCTACTAATTAGCAGCTCAACAAGATCTCTAGCTGTTGAATGAGGTGTGCTTTGTTAGGGTTGGAGTGAAAACCTACAGGATGGTAGATCTCTAGCTGTTGACTGAGGTGTGCTTTGTTAGGGTTTGAGTGTAAACCTACAGGACGGTAGATCTCTAGCTGTTGAATGAGGTGTACTTTGTTAGGGTTTGAGTGTAAACCTACGGGACGGTAGATCTCTAGCTGTTGAATGAGGTGTACTTTGTTAGGGTTGGTGCGTGCAAAGACCACACCCTCTCACCTCCTGCTAACCGAGGGTCTATCTAATCTCGTCTTGCCCTGCTATTAACTAAATTCGTCTCACACATTGTCACAAAATGCATTTAAATGCTTATTTGAATGCAACAAATGACCATAACTTCATTTCCCGTTTCATACTAAACGTTATTGCTTTATATTTATCCCACATCTATATCAGTGCTGACTCCTGTTTCTTTTGGTAGGTTCTTTCTTTGGTTCGTTCTTTTGAACCCAAAAATCAATTGCCATTAATGGCAGACACACGAGAAGCAATGAGATTTTTAAAAAAAACAAACCTGTAAACAGTAATCAGCCAATTTAATCAAAATGTAATGTCACTAGCAATATATCCAGCTATAAAAAGTTGGCAAATAGCAGCGCTATTGATCTTGAGGCTAATATCATCCGTTAACCTGTACAGATGGGCTTTCTATGGCTGCCGCATGCTGCTGTGTTATATTGCTAATGTGTCACACACAGTATTGAAGTGAATAAAACAGTCGACTTCGCCCATGATGAGAAATTACAGCAGCGGCTCGCAACTGCAGCCAAAGCAGACGAGTTCTCTAAATCTCACAGAACGGGCGAAACCAGCAGGGAGGTGGCCATCGACCGCTGAAGTTAAATTCCCAGTGCATTACATTACAGGAATTTAGTAGACGCTCTCATACAGAGCGACTTAAACAACTGTTTTACATAGCATTTACATTGCATCCATTTGTACAGCTGGATATATTCTGAAGCAATGCAGTTGAAGTACCTTGCTCAGGAGTACAAAGGCAGTGTCCCTACCCGGAATCGAACCTGTGACCTTCAGGTTACAAGCCCAGCTCCTTACCCATTACACTACACTACACTGAAAATCGGGACTGAAGAATGCATAGGAATTACAGCCAGGACAAATACACGGGCATTAGTCAGCAGGTTTTGTCTGTTATAGCACACTGTGGGATAGAAGGTGCAGGCGAGCCTCGGGTCAGTAACGCCCAATGAGCCGGCAGCCAGTGCTTAGGGAACAGCCTCTATGAATATTCATGAGGCGCCATACTCTCTAAGACATAAACATCCATCGCCACCAACGGTATCATTCGGGCCACACCCAGTGTAAAAATGAAAAGGACATCATGATGGAATGTTTCCGCCTCATGAAAACATAAAAATACTCCCCTTATGGAAATGTAAAAATAAAGGGTTGCACGTAGATAGGCTTGAAAACAAATGAACTGATAAATATATCTCACAGCACACAATATATTTTCCTATACATTGTGAAGTGTTTTGAAAATCGCACTATATATTTCTTTCTTAAATCTATTGTCAGTGTATTCCTTTTCTGTTGAGGTCCACTTCAATGATGGCAGAACTTCCAATGTTATTAATAGGGAACTAAACATCTGGTTAATGTATATTTTCTATGCTGTTGTTATTAACCCTTTGAAGTCAGTGTTCTAGAACTGCTTTCTGTCACCAGTAGTGATTGCTACATCAGCATTGGAATGTTCAGTTAAGAACATTCTAATTGCTTTTTTGTGACCTCACAAATGGGGTTAAAGTGGGTTTACCTGCCCCTCCCCGCCCCCGCTGACGATGGTTCTGCAGTCCTTGCAGCAGGCCATGGCGGTGGCTCCTCGGCAGTGGGCGTTATCCACGATGAACATCAGCTTCCCCGTCTCCGGAGTGAAGCCCCGGATCTGCCCGTCACTCCAAGCTGGAGAGCGTTGGTGCAGCAGAGGGACACACGTAAGCGCCAACGTGAGTGACATCAAATGGTAAAGGTGAATAACAAACAACTAGGAAAGTCTTCCCAAGTGCATATCTGTATTGTGATGATGTGGATTATCAATATTAAGGAGATTATGGCACAAATTTAAATCACCACGGGTCCATAACTTTGACTCAGGATTAAATTTAGCAGTTTCTGTTTTGTTTCTTGACAAAAGGAGATTGGCTTACAGCGATCACCAAAATAAACCTGCCAAAGCATGACTGTGGGGAAAAAGAGCAACACCTTACATTTAAAGCGAATTTAAAGTGATGGCAACTTAAAAAAAACCGTGTGAACAGGGCACACATCAATGCGCGGTACGTATGGCGAGAACAGGCCTCCGTGGGGGGGTGGGGTGGGGGTGGGGGAGGAACTCGCCGCTGATGATGCACCGGCCGTCCATGGTGAAGTCCACCACGTTGCAGGTGACGTTCGGGACCGCGATGCGCAGCAGCTCCCGGGACGAGCCTGTGTGCCACACCCGAATATCGTTCTTTGAGCAGGTGGCAAACAGCTCGGAGGTGCCACTGAGAGAGAGAGAGAGAGAGAGAGAGAGAGAGGGAGGGAGAGGTCCCACAGTCACCCTCTTGCTGCAACTGGTATCACTCAGTGTAACATCTTCTTAAGCAGTCTGCTCCCTGGATGCAATTCAACACACACCTTAAGTCCATTTACTTGAAATGGAATTCTATTGCACAATTCAGTGTCTGCAATGTGACAGTGCAGTACAGCCACGGATACTTAATGTTATACCTCCACCTAGTGGTAGCACCTAGTAATTGCATGGTGGATAAAATCATCAGTATAATGGTGATGGCAGAGTCAAGCTTCATAAACCCTGTAGCGGTAGTAGCTACCATGAGTCATCCATTACTGACTTCTTTGAACTGATGAAAAGGCCTGGTTCTCAGTAGAAAAACCCTACAATTCAGTGACTGATACACCATAGATATTTTAGGGTTTGTGAAGCTCTGCTCCAGGTGTGGGGTGTGTGTAGGGTGCGTGTAAGGTGTGTGTAGTGTGTGTAGGGTGTGTGTAAGGTGTGTGTAGGGTGTGTGTAAGGTGTGTGTAGGGTGTGTGTAGGGTGTGTGTAAGGTGTGTGTAGGGTGTGTGTAAGGTGTGTGTAGGGTGTGTGTAAGGTGTGTGTAGTGTGTGTGTAAGGTGTGTGTAAGGTGTGTGTAGTGTGTGTGTAGGGTGTGTGTAGTGTGTGTAGGGTGTGTGTAGGGTGTGTGTAAGGTGTGTGTAAGGTGTGTGTAGTGTGTGTGTAAGGTGTGTGTAGTGTGTGTAGGGTGTGTGTAAGGTGTGTGTAGGGTGTGTGTAAGGTGTGTGTAGTGTGTGTGTAGGGTGTGTGTAAGGTGTGTGTAGGGTGTGTGTAAGGTGTGTGTAGTGTGTGTGTAGGGTGTGTGTAAGGTGTGTGTAGGGTGTGTGTAGTGTGTGTGTAAGGTGTGTGTAGGGTGTGGGTAAGGTGTGTGTAGGGTGTGTGTAAGGTGTGTGTAAGGTGTGTGTAGTGTGTGTGTAGGGTGTGTGTAAGGTGTGTGTAGGGTGTGTGTAAGGTGTGTGTAGTGTGTGTGTAGGGTGTGTGTAAGGTGTGTGTAGTGTGTGTAGGGTGTGTGTAAGGTGTGTGTAGGGTGTGTGTAAGGTGTGTGTAGTGTGTGTGTAGGGTGTGTGTAAGGTGTGTGTAGGGTGTGTGTAAGGTGTGTGTAGTGTGTGTGTAGGGTGTGTGTAGTGTGTGTGTCTAAGGTGTGTGTAGGGTGTGTGTAGGGTGTGTGTACTGTGTGTGTAGGTGTGTGTAATGTGTGTGTAGGGTGTGTGTAAGGTGTGTGTAGGGTGTGTGTAGGGTGTGTGTAGTGTGTGTGTAGGGTGTGTGTAAGGTGTGTGTAGGGTGTGTGTAAGGTGTGTGTAGTGTGTGTGTAGGGTGTGTGTAGGGTGTGTGTAGGGTGTGTGTAAGGTGTGTGTAAGGTGTGTGTAGTGTGTGTGTAGGGTGTGTGTAAGGTGTGTGTAGGGTGTGTGTAGGGTGTGTGTAAGGTGTGTGTAGTGTGTGTGTAGTGTGTGTGTAGGGTGTGTGTAGGGTGTGTGTAAGGTGTGTGTAGTGTGTGTGTAGGGTGTGTGTAAGGTGTGTGTAGGGTGTGTGTAGGGTGTGTGTAAGGTGTGTGTAGTGTGTGTGTGTAAGGTGTGTGTAGGGTGTGTGTAATGTGTGTGTAGTGTGTGTGTAGTGTGTGTGTAAGGTGTGTGTAGTGTGTGTGTAGGGTGTGTGTAAGGTGTGTGTAGTGTGTGTGTAGGGTGTGTGTAAGGTGTGTGTAGGGTGTGTGTAAGGTGTGTGTAGTGTGTGTGTAGGGTGTGTGTAGGGTGTGTGTAGTGTGTGTGTAGGGTGTGTGTAAGGTGTGTGTAGGGTGTGTGTAAGGTGTGTGTAAGGTGTGTGTAGGGTGTGTGTAAGGTGTGTGTAATGTGTGTGTAAGGTGTGTGTAGGGTGTGTGTAGTGTGTGTGTAGGGTGTGTGTAGGGTGTGTGTAGGGTGTGTGTAGGGTGTGTGTAGGGTAAGCTGTAATGTTACTCACAAGGGAAAGGCCACGGCGTTGACAGGGTGGCTGTGGCTGCTGCTGAAGAGCTCCTCCTTAAAGTCCTCGTCCCGCACGCTGTAGATGTTGCAGGCGGCCGTCCCCACGTACAGCTGGTGCCCCTTATCGGGCAGGGCGACGGAGGTGACGCCCCCCTCCAGCTGGACCGTCCTGCCGAGGAGGCAGGGTTAGGGGGCACGGTACCTACGCAGGGCTGGGGGATGTGTTGTGTGCACTTAAAACACCAGTTCTGTTTCATGCATCATACTGTTTTAGGACCTTGTCTTTAACTATGCTGAAGGCGTCTGAAACGCTGGTGTCAACATTCATGTTTCTGACATTTCTCTGTGCTCCACACGGCTGGCGTGATGTAACAGAAAATAAAGACTTAATTTAACGATTAAATTATGCATCGTTTAAGGCAATTATGCACACACACATAATTTAAAGCAATTCAACAAAAATATTTTGATATACATGTATATCATTGTCATCCTAAGGGTAACCAAATATTCTGACATGCTTTTTAGGAAATATCACCCACCCCTATGTGTAAGGGCAAATAATAATAGAAAACAACTTATATAGATAGGAGGAAGTACATAAAGATTTGTGTGATGAAAATCCAGCTGCAATGCGAGACAGCGAGGGAGCAGGCCTGGCTGGCACAGGGGTGTGACGCAGTGTGTGTCTGCTCTGATGGGGCCTGCTGAGCACAGGGGTGTGACGCAGTGTGTGTCTGCTGAGCACAGGGGTGTGACGCAGTGCGTGTCTGCTGAGCACAGGGGTGTGACGCAGTGCGTGTCTGCTCTGATGGGGCCTGCTGAGCACAGGGCTGTGACGCAGTGTGTGTCTGCTGAGCACAGGGTTGTGACGCAGTGCGTGTCTGCTGAGCACAGGGTTGTGACGCAGTGCGTGTCTGCTGAGCACAGGGGTGTGACGCAGTGCGTGTCTGCTGAGCACAGGGTTGTGACGCAGTGCGTGTCTGCTGAGCACAGGGTTGTGACGCAGTGTGTGTCTGCTGAGCACAGGGTTGTGACGCAGTGCGTGTCTGCTGAGCACAGGGTTGTGACGCAGTGCGTGTCTGCTGAGCACAGGGTTGTGACGCAGTGCGTGTCTGCTGAGCACAGGGTTGTGACGCAGTGTGTGTCTGCTGAGCACAGGGGTGTGATGCAGTGTGTGTCTGCTGAGCACAGGGGTGTGACGCAGTGCGTGTCTGCTGAGCACAGGGTTGTGACGCAGTGTGTGTCTGCTGAGCACAGGGGTGTGACGCAGTGCGTGTCTGCTGAGCACAGGGGTGTGACGCAGTGTGTGTCTGCTGAGCACAGGGGTGTGACGCAGTGCGTGTCTGCTGAGCACAGGGGTGTGACGCAGTGTGTGTCTGCTGAGCATAGCTAATGCGTTAATGAGCGAGCTCACAGGAAGGCGCTGAAGTTGGCCTCTTTGCAAACGGACACCACTCCGTCCCCCGAGCCCACCAGCATCTCCCCCGACTTCAGCAGCTTCAGGGCATTGATTCCCTGCTCAACAGAAAACATGCCATCTCATGTAAGCCAGGCTTCAGTCAGCGATAGTCCTCAAATTTGGCTTAAAAACTAACACAGGTGGCAGTTTTTTCTTCACAAAAACTTACATTTCTGGTGATTTCTGAACTGGCTAAATGGTGGCATTCTCCTCTTAGAAGCATCCTTTTTTTCTTCTAGTTCAATAAATGTAGAATGTTTAAACGCTTTGGCTATATCGTTTATTTTTGTTTATTCACAGCCGAGAATGCTTTGGGGGTTCCCCACTCTCACTGCCCTTCTGAGGGTCCTCATAGGCTGCTCTGTGACCCGGTGTGGATAATGTGACTCAGACAGACACGGTTCTGTGTTATTAGCAATCGCAGTGCGACAGCCATTTCAGGATCTTCCACGTTTTAGCCCACCTGGCTGAATTTCTCCTTCAGGGGTCCGTAGACGTTGAGGAGCTTGGTCCTCAGATTGAGCTTCAGGATGTCTCCGCTGCTGGTGCCGCAGTAGAAGAAGCCGTCGTCTGCAGCGACCTGTAACCCAGGGAAACCCAGGGAAGATGAAGGCAGGCAGAACCCTACTTCAGCCGTGCGCCTTGCGAATCGCACTCTCCCCGCGAGCCGTCAATTAGCACAATTCAAAAACGTTGCGTACTATATACCGACAATGTCCACTGTAAGCTTTTAAAAACATTTAAACTTTCAGAAAGCCAGGGGCGAGACCATGTGGCGCAGTTCATAGCGCAGTCAATTCTCAATGCGTACAAATTCTCCTGTGCAGCTGGGGGTGTGACTCCCAAGCATGGAATTTTCTATACTGTGAAAACCCATCTCTATCTGTAACTCCTTTCTGATACTCTCTTTTTCTCCTTTAGAAAACCACACTGAAACGTCCAAATACTCAAAAAGGCGGTTAAAATAAAGAAAAAACATGCTAAAGGAGAGAAACTTGTTATTAGTATTAGTACTTGTTATTATATGCGTAGATTTATGCTTGTTGCATACAGTATCAGAGGTTGATCTCCCTTTGAGTTTTCTATTAAATGTTCAGTCAGTTAATTATCTGAAAAGATGACCTCTGACCTCAATGCACTTCACAACTCTCCTCAGCTGTCCAATCTGGCACTCCGTGGCCCGCATCTTCCTGGTGGAAGAATCAATCTCCCAGACACGGATGGTCCCGCTGCAGGAAATGCATCACTACTGTCAATCATAACTAACAACAACACTACTAATGATGATCATGGATTCCATTTATACAGCAGCTATCAACCAAGACCAAGAGAAGGACGATACACAGAAAAATATCCAGTGTTAACGCAACTCTAACAGAGTACACATGGTCACACACTGCACCATTTATAAAAATATAAATAGTGTAATAATATGAATGGACTCACTTCCCTGCAGACAGTAAGATGTTGTCGCTCAGGTTTGAAAACCGTACTCTCAGGCACTGTACCCCACAATGCACTGCGGCTGGACTTCCACACAGAGCATCTCCCCTCTCGAGGTTCCACACAACGATGCTGAAAGCACACATGGCCATCGTTCAGCGACAGCACCACTTTTCCCACTTCCTCGACTCCAGAAGGTTCTGGTTCTGGAGATTTTCTACTACAGTTCATGAATAATCGTAAGGAGGTATGTCAGCTGGTTAGCCTATAGTATCAATGGCACCATAACATAACAGAACATAACATAACATAATGATGAGAGCAGGCCATTCAGCCCAACAACGTTTGTCATTTTTTCCTAGTGCTCTGATTACCTACAGACTAGATAGTATCTAACACCATATCAAGCCTGGTCTCGAAAATCCCCTGAGTTTCTGCCTCGACTACATGATCCGGCATGCTATTCTACACATTAACCACTCTACATGAAAAAATTTGTCCTAATGTCTGTACAGAATTTACATTTTGCTCATTTCCATCTATGTCCCCTTGTTCTACTACCAGAAGTCAACCTGAACGAATCTCTTGTAGCTGACTTTGTTAATATATCCTTTACGGATTTAATAGCCTAGGTCAGTGATACACAAGGTTTACACGTCCCATAGTTCTCAAAAAGTGAGCTACCTGCCATCATCTTGACCCCCAAGGCTTGCCAAATATTTTTCGTTAGGGGAGAAGGCCAGGTCCTCCACCTTGGCTTTGTGGAGGGTCAGTTTGGCATGGATGTCCTTTTTGGTGTTATCCCAAATAATGATGTCTGCCTAAAGTAACAAAGAGGGAAATTGTGAAAACACAAGAAATGTTTTAATATTAAGTATTACATTTTTACCTCCATGATATAAAGGTATATCCCTAGCATGCATGTTTCAGTTAATTTGTTACATTTGTTTGGATATTAAGTCACACAGACCAAATGATTAAGATACAAGTGTGGTGTTTTATGTTATTATCTAAACAAAAGTAGTAATTGATTTGGAACATTCTTTCATCACTCATATTTTAACATTTCCGGTATGACCTTCAGTTTCCATGTTCCATAATAAAGATAGCTCCTGTTTACTATAAGATGCAGAAAACAGATTTGTGCATTTTGTGTATAAGTGAATGGACTTAATTGACCTGTGGATAGTTACCTTGAAGCCGATGTAGGTCTCCTGACCAGAAGCAATGTAACGGCCACTCTTTGAGATGGCAACGCAGCTGACATTGTTTGTGTGTTCAGCCAGAAACTCCTGCGTGTTGTTCTGGATGTTCCTCTGTATGACAGTGCAGCCGAGCGGGTAAATAAGGTGCGTTTCCTCAGGGTGGAGTATCAGGCCGGAAACCACACGCCCTTCAAAGCAGAAAATGGCTACTGTTTAGTTAGTCTAAGTATCATAATTAACTTCGTGATGAGAAAAGGATTCAAAGGGGCCTGTAGTAGGAACACGATCTACATCAGTGGAGTAAGATGGTCAGTGGAAGGGACCTGAGATAATGTCCCCACAGCTCAATGCAACTTTCAATCTTTCAGTAGCCCAACTAGCTAGCTACGTGACATTGGTTCATGTTGGGATAACCTGTAATGATGAATAGATAGCTACTCATTATCATTATTTCTCGGCATCTACCTGGCTAGACAAGTATTTTAAATGTTAACTGAAAACAGATACGAATGTCTAGGAGGCCAACTATCTGACTTTAGCTAATAAGACGGATCAAAAACTGTTAGTCTAACTAGCACATTAACCGTACCGTTAAACCCAATGACGGCGTCAAGTTCAAGTAGAGGAATGTCGTCTGATTCTTCAGACATTGTTGGTTGTCAAGTAAGCTTCGCTTTTCTTAGCTTTAGAAATGTTTTTATTTTTTATTTCATCGATGAATGATGTATAGCTACACTAACGTTAGCTGCTGGTATGGTATCTAAATTCTTCGGAAGAAAATCCAAAATCTGTAAAGGTTTCCTAGCAACGAAACGCTTTTCGTCTCTAGAAAACCACGCGGAACAACAGCTATCACAGAAGAGGCAGCTAGCCGTATTTAGCTAATTCTCAGAACATAACCGGTCATTTCCAATTGACACCTGTAAAGCCACCGCGTGGCCAATCGGCACCTCTACCAACACGCCAAAATAACTGACCATACCGTATATTCCTGTGGCAAAATTAAGAAAAGTGGAAAATTACTGAAAAAAATCCAAAATGGCAGTCAATTCAAGATGGCGGAAACCCATAAGTGGTAGCTGCATGATTTTGAAATGTCTGTGAAAGAAAGAACTATTCAGAATTTTTCCATACTATAATCAAACTGCTCTATAGTAATGTGCAATGCACATAACCTCTGCAACTCTTGAAGGGTCAGTGGTCATGCCAGGGTTACCAGTCATTCAGTGTGACTCAATTCGAGTCACATCCGACTGAGGCCCCCCAGCTGTGGGTGGGCATTCATTACTCTTTGTTAGAGAAAACAGCTGTCTGAACTATGTCTGGCAAACAAACGGAAGTTGTGTCCTTTTTACAGACACAATAATCCATCAGAAAACAGCTGAAAGGGGCTTATTCAGCTTTTAATGACCCCTCGACTAGGATGTTCACAGGCAGAAGCATTGCATCTGTCTACCACGCAGGAGATTTGTTATTTTTCAGTAATGTAGGTAATGTCACTATTCCCTTTTGTGTGGGAAATATTTTTGTTAGAATTGTCACTTAGATTTCCAATAGGACATAAACTTGCTTATCTTACAGGATATGTTTGTAGTTAGCTTATATACAAATATAATTACAGTTGCACTAATGAGAGTTAGACCCATAAAATTTCAAATTGAATAATTGCCTACTTTGTTTTATTAGATTGCATGCAGCCAAGCTGGTTGTATGGCATGATAACAATCCTGATCATGTGGTGCATCTGATAATACATTTAAGTTATAATTCCAGGTTCTGAGTTTTGTGTGAATTCCTGTGTGACTCCAGTGTATTGGAGCTTTGTTTTGTCCTCCCAAGAGCACATCAAAGATTGCATATCTTATCCTGCACTCTTGCGATATGCAATTCAGCTTGGTTTCAGTTCAAAAGAGGAGAATTTATATGATGGAGGCCTTGTAGTATTGTCTCCTGTTTGAATCAATGTGCTAATCTGATTGTGTTTACCTCCCTTTCCCGATAATCAGTTGCCATTGCACTCTTCGCAGGATCCTGAAATTACATTAAGAACAATGGAATTGTGAATGGATTTGATGTATTGGCCACCAGAGCGTGTCTTCTTATGTAGTCTGTTCTTTCCATGTTACTCAAATGAGCTTATCTCAATTGGGTTTTGCTGAAAAAAGGGCCACACGCAAACATATCGTCTTTAAAAGTTATGTCACAGAAAAAGATGTGTTTTATAAAGACTTTATAAAGTCTGTATTATAATTGTTTGTTGCAGCTATAATTCCAGTGAAACCAGAGGAGTATGGTAAATTATTACTGTCTCTGCGCCAGTATCTAGTAAATCCTGCAGGGGGCAGTGTTTAGTAACTGATGGGAATTTGTTTGCTTTTTTATGCTTCATGTTTAATTCATTGCATGCAGGGAAAAGTGGTGCCAACTCCTGGTGCCGAAGATCCAGATTTCCGCGAGCTGTGATGTACAGGCACTGCAGAAGGTTTACACCTGGAACAACCGGTGATCCAAATGCCCATCAAAATTAAGGCTGCGATTGAGCAAATAACACAATGAAGAGCAAAGCCTCTTGCCTGCAAGTTGACCCTACTGTGACCACATGTTCCAGAATCCATCAGAAGATGTGACCGATGACGTACTTAAGCAGAAGCAAAGGTTTCAGCTGTGGATTCTAGGTGCAGAGCAGATTGTAGTTTGTGTCTGTAAGAGAAATAACATACGCCCTCTTCACAAGATGCTGAGCCGAGGATGAAGTAGACAAAAAGCTTAAACTGTGATTGTACACTGATGTTAACACTGAAAAATTATCAATAAAGAGCCAACAATTTAGTACTCTTGGCTATTTTAGATGTTTAAAAGAGTCAGCATTGTATTTATGTATGTATTCGCATGTATCTACATGATATCCTTACTCTGCTCTCATTTTTCGAAATAATTTGTGTTAGCCCCAAAAGGGGGAAAAAATAGAATAAAAAAATTAAGCGAATAAAAATACAGTTGTGGTGGTGGGCGCAGGTTGATTTCCCAATGCGGAACCTATTTTCATTTGAAGACAAGGGAAGTAAGGAGAGTGTTTTGGCTTTAAATCCCTGATGCATGTGCAGCAGCATGGTACTTTGTCCACAAGAAAAAAAAGATAAAGAAGCTTGCAGGAGGAGGGAAACAGAGCCCTGGTTGTGGAGAGTTGTCTCTTGGCATCACGTCTCTGCAGCAAGCCTCTATGGAGACACACCGACAACCCATGAGATGACCCCACTCGTCCCGCTGTGTGGTCGGAAGTCTTCACACCCTCTGGAGCAGCGAGCTCCCTTTCTTCTCCTCTGTTTATTTTTGTTCTTTCTTGACAGGCAGAATTTGTCGAACGTCCTGCACCACTGATCACAGTCTCGGCGCTTCTCCCCAAAAACTCGAGGAAGACGGTGGGGGGGTTGGAGGGGGGGGGGGGGTGTTATGGGGGCGAAAAAAATCTGTGAACTTGAGGTCGCAGCCCAACACCCTTCACCGAGTTCACGTCCCCGGGGCGAGGGGAAATGCAGAGCTCCGGGCCGTCTGCGATGTCCCGTGCGCGCGTTAGCCTCAGTCTAACTGACAGCTCTGTACGGTAGCTTAGGAAACGCGCGGTCATTATTTTGTATTGCGGCTGACCTGGGACGTCCCAGGTGAGGCGGATTTGGGGAGAGGAGGAGTGGAGCGGGCCGATGGTCCTGACACGGGTTTACCCCCCCCCCCCATCCCCCATTGATTTGGGCGGAGGGAAGGTCTGTGCCCCCCCATCCTGCAGGATCACATTGTTCTAAACGGGCACTCACCGTGGGCCAGGAAATTTGAAAAAGAGGCACTACCAAAATGAATACGTATGAGAATATAAAATATAGAATAAAAATGCATGAGAACACAAAATATATGGATATAGGTAAGGGCATATTTTTATAGAAAAAATGTACTGCACTGATTCAAATTTACCAGGCATAATCTCATACACTAATGCCTCATATCCATGCAGCATAGAACATGCTATGAAATGACAATAGTATAATGCATTTTTAGCAATATATGCATGAGGTATAGGTAGGCATATTCTTTTGTATTGTATTACATTTTTTAAAATCATACTTTTAGTTTTAATAAAGAGAAGCGTGAGAGAAAAGACTGCTGTACTTAAGGCAATGAATGAAAAGAAAATATGGTAAATTCTAGAATAAAACCATAATTTATCCAAATAAAGTCAATACAATGTGTTTGTGTTGAATAATTCTATTACGCCTTTTTAATCTTATTTCTTACATTTCAGTGCATTTCTTGTTTGAATGAATCCACTTGGTGGTAAAAAAAAAAAACTGGTAAAGCTTTCTTCTTTAATAGATCCCAGACTAAGCTTACTCCTGCTGGAATTAATGGCATTTCATTTGTTAGTACCGTTCTTAGTCATGCAACTTTACAGTTTAAGTCACCCACTGACTTAAACTGTTGGGAGAAAACCTCAGTGTGCGGTCTTTGTCTGAACTGAGGGGGGGGTAGGGGTGGGTGGGGTGTTATCCTTGCTTGGCTAATCTAAGATATTTCTTTCTCTTTCCCTTGGAAGAAGGGGAAAAAAGTCTGTTGTTCAAGACTTATTCCTGAAACAAAACATTTTGGGAAGATTAGCCTGTGGCGGAGAAAAATGAATGTGGTGACTGCATTTTGAGGCACAGAAGAGAACCAGCATCCACCCCCCCTCCCCTAACCCCCCCCCCCCCGCTCGCTATTTCAGGCCTGTCCCTCCCCCCCGGAAAAAAAACTCCCTTTTATTTCTGACCATAATGCCAGCAGTTGTAATTGCCTGAATCTGGGCCTGGCAGTCCCGGGCCTGTCTGTCTGTCTGCAGCGGGGCAGCGGAGTGGCGGTCTACGCGGCTTCGCTTGATTAACCCGCACAGGCGCAGTGGGTGGTTAATTGGATAAACTTTAATCTTCACACCGCCAACTCCGCCAGATCACAGGCTGAGGGGGGGGGGGAGGAAGCGGAGAAGCTAAGATAGTTACCAAACATGTCAGAAAGATTAGCACCGTCCGCCAACCTCTTTGTCGTGGGCCCGCCAGGAGATTAATAGCAGCTGCCCCCGCGTGGAGAGAGAGACAGCGCTTCAAATTGCCTCAAATTGCTCCGGCTACCTCCTGTCCCGTAAGAGAGAGAGAGAAAGAGAGAGAGAGAGAGAGAGAGAAGAGGTCCTGCGTTCGGGGGAAGTGAACGACCCCGATTAGCGCTAATCTGGGACAACCTGCCCAAAACTAACTTCAGGAAGCACTTGATTACCTCCTATTAGGATCCGAATTTGGCGTGTAGGCTTCACTTGTCTTTATTTTTTTATTTATTTATTTATATATTTATGTATTAGCCTTTATTTAACCAGGAGGTCCCGCTGAGATGGAGATCTCTTTTGCATTGGGAGACCCGGCCAGGTCAGCAGACGCACATAGTTACAACATTTAACACTGTACAACGTGTACAATGCAACGTATTTCAAAATAACACATCATTGTCAAATTCATATACAATTTTCTCTCAGAAAAGCAACAACAGACCTTTGCCTTTAGTCCGTTTGGAAGAAAGGGTCGATCAGAAATTTTCATTTTAGTCAGCTGACGGAAGCAACTCACTATTTCTAAATCCAGACAAAATCCAGCATCCTTTCTAAAGAGTATGCCTGCGGGGCAAATCCTGTTGGAAGCTCAGTTTCTTTGAGATGGTTTGTAAAATGTGTAGATGTGCTGTGAGCTGACCTGCATTGTATGGAGCAGGATATGCATCCACTGAGACTGACACTTTTTTCTGGCACTTACCCCCTCTGCTTCCACGCAGTCCAAAATGCAACAGGGGGAAAAAAACCCTGGATACAAATTTTTCTGGAATGCAAATCACCACTTCACATTATTGGCAGTGTGCAGCATGGATCTCTGTTGGCTGGGATTGTCGGTGAAACCACAAGCTAGACCACTGCTACTCAAATCACGGCCCTCGATGTCCAAGAACTGCTGGTTTTCCATCCTCCCTTTCCCTGGGAGTCAGGTGTGAATTTAGTCCGCACAAATTGTTCAATTAATTTCCTGGGGGGGAAAAGAAAACCAGGGCCGGATTTGATATCGAGGTCCAGATCTCAGTATCCATGAGCTAGACTATCCTGCCGCCATTGTCCCTGGAAGGACGGCGAAGCTCTGCATTGTGCAGTGTGTCAGTTCTTTTATGAGTCGGTATGCCGGCTGAGCTCAGATGGACAATGGAAAGTTCCAGAAGACTCTGAGGCCCATGCAGGTAATGAAGAAAGGCCCTACAGAAAGAAGACTTTGAACACGTGAGCCCATCAGCCAGCTTTACCTGAGCCCTAGCATTCATCCAGGTACATAATCAACTGTTTGAATTGAACAGAAATTATATTTATATCCTGCATTACAGCGCCATTGGTTCCCTGCCCCTGATGTCAGGTGACCTCTGTTTGGAATGTCAGTTCATGAGGCCTTTTGCTCCTTCATCCAGTCAGCAATCCTCCCACAGCCAGCACACACTCCTGCAGTGCCGTTTCAGAGGCGCTGTCCCTCCTCTGACCAGTAGATGGCGCGGTGTCTGTGTTTACAGTTCAGCGTGCGGTAACGTAGTTCAGAGAAGACCTTCAGCCTTTTTAGCGGATCACACTGAAGTTTGGGGGTGCAGCTTTCCTGAATTAGCATAAGAATGGTATAAAACCCCACTCCTAGCACAGCAGAACAGACCCCTCTTTCACTATACCGCGATCTACCCACGCTTTTCTAGCATGGTCCTAGCATAGCGGCTCTCCTTGTATTTTAATCGCTACTCTGAAGTAGCGTTTTTTTAAACAAAAAAAAAACGTATCGCATGTGAAGGCATCTTTAGAAAAATGCGTTGCTCAAACTTAAGAAGCCGTATAGTAAATTACCAAACATATGTGGTGTACTGGATTAAGTCACCAACGTGCTATTTATTACTTTCATTGTTAGGAACCAATCCGGAAAGGTCTCAGTGGATCCTCCTCATGTAACACACACACACTCAGGCGGGCACCCACACAAGCACGTACACACACCACAAAACATATTGTTCTATCATAATTGTCCTGACATGTATGGCTGTCTGTGATCTAGGCAGGTGGATGCAAAAGAGCCACACGACTACAGATGCACAGACTGAACTCACAGTCATATTTGAGTATTGACGTAAATAAGGCCAAGTCTTGAACCTGTGACTACAGCGAGCAGCCAGTCAAGGGTCCATAAGTCTGACTTACATATAGTGACCATCTGTGCCATAGCAACAGCTAAAAACTATGCCAGGTAGCAACCATGCAGTTATTATAGACCTTTTCTGGTGATGAGAAGCCAGACAAATGAAACAAATGAAATCATAACAGCTCAAAAAAACATGGTAAAAAATAGAGTGGCATTATCTGTCCATATAAGTGTCCCTCTAAGCACAAGCCTTTATAAAGAGGCCTACTATAGGCCAGGATAAACACTGAGGTTGATTAATAATAAACCTCAGCCGTGCACGCCCGTGTGAGAGATCGCTGCTGTCCAAGGTCCTGAAGGCCTCCCAGGCCTCCAGAGGTTACAGGAAAAAAATCTGGCAGGAGTCGAAGAGCAGGAGGTGCCCTATCAGCTCCCCTCATCTCCTCCTCCACCTCCTCCTCCTCTTTCTGCGTTACGGCTTCACAATGCCTCTTGGCTGCTCAGCAAAGAGATTTCAAGGTTGCGTGGAAAAACGCAAACTCTCGCTCATTTGCCTGTCCAGGGCATAGGAAGAGGAGATGCAGAGGACTTCACGTTCCTAAAATACACACACCTCCCATATAACCATTGTCAAGCTGCTGAGAAACTCGCTACGGCAGTTTCAAGCATCTTATACAATCAAATTTCAGCTTTCTACACTCTAGACAACTTAGACACGAAAGAGTCAATTTTTAAAATATAGGATTTAGGCATTTAGCAAATGCTTTTGGCCAAAGCGACTTACCTAAAGCATGTCGGATGCCCGGGGTTGCATTCTGCACCTGTAATGTTGGTTGACGTCAGCGTGTTCATGTGTTCAGCATTTGAGGCACTTAGTGAAATTAAGCAAGGACGTTCAAACATGCTGCATTCCTTTGCTCTTAGCACCCGGGGAGTCTTTGTCTCCACCAGGTTACTTCCCTCTCCGTGCCTCCCTGCGATGCCCCCTGCAGGTGCGGAGGGCGAATAGCACTGCACTGAAGACTGAGGCCTCAGGATTCCACTGCGTACACACAGCACATGTGTGTAGGGGGACTGTAAATGAAAGGGGACAGTGTTCATGTGAGTATTGAGGTGTGATATGCAGACAAAACTAATTCCAGTTACCATGCATTAACTGGCGATAAAGTAATCCTGTTCTGAACCCCTGCGCGTGGTTGGAGGTTCGATTTCCCCACCGTGGCACTTTTCTACGCTGTGATCCCAGCTCTACATGTTACCCTGTCTGCTTTCCACCATCTGAATAAATATTCTTTTTTAAATGCGAAATGAGGGCAAACTGTGTGCTCTCCTCGTAAAGCAAGACGCCGAGCCAGGGACAGTGTGTTAATGATGATCGGACCCTGACCTAGAAAGAAAGAACCGCGTCCCTTGGCGACGGAGCCCCGTGATGGAATGACAAATAAAAGGATGGGAGAAAGACCTGCACTCCTGCCGGTGGAGATGGGGAGACGGGGGCACCATCAATCACACACTCTCTGCACCACCACCACCCCCCATCCCACATGTGTCCCAGGCCTGGTTGGGTATGTGGGGGGGAAGGGGGGTGGAGGGGTCAGGGGGTTCTGTAGAGGGGGGCCGGACAGTGATGTGGGTGGGATTCTGATGGTCCAGCCCACGGTACTGTGGGGTCCAGACCCGACTGTGGGGCAGGGCGATGGTCTAGGGGTTCTGTAGTGTGTTTGGGGTGGGCTGGGGCAGTGATGTTTCGGGGGGGGGGTGGGGTTGGTTAGTTCTGTAGAGGGGGGCCGGACAGTGACGGGGGTGGGATTCTGATGGTTCGGACCATGGCGCTGTGGTGTCCCACGCAGACCGAGGGGCAGGGAGAAGGTCTGGAGGTTCTGCAGTCTGTAGAGGAGACCCAGGCAGGCAGATACGTTTTTTTTTCTGGGTGGGGAGGGGAGTGGTATTTGGGATTCTCGCGCTCCCCTCCTGATGGCCCAGTGATGAATGGGCCTGGGTCTCGGCCACAGTGGGCGGGGTCAGAGGGCACGGGAGGAGAGGTGGGGGTGGAGAATGGCGCAGGTGGCTCCATCCATCACGCCTCTGTCTCCTCCTCTCCTCCGTGAATAGACGCTCCTCTTTCTTTCATCCCCCTCTTTCTTTTCTCGTTTTGTTTGTTGTCGTCTATCTGTCACAGTCTGCTGGGTGTCACTGGGCAGAATGCAGCTGTCTCCATGGAGACATGAACATATGGACATGATAAGAGCAGCAGCAGCTCAGAAGGCTGTATGGGATTTGGCCTACGGGCCAGATAAGTGCCTAAACGAGTGAATTTAGGATGATTTTCACCTGGGACGGCCCTACACTAGCATTTATCCTTGAAGTTGAAACATTTAGGAGCACACTAATGCATCCCAATTGGTTAGCACACATCAATTTTAAGGAACAAACGCTCCTAAAATGGGAGCACTGTAAATCAAATAATATGGATACTACATGTTGTAATTTACATTGCATTACATTACAGGCATTTAGCAGACGCTCTTATCCAGAGCAACTTCACAACTTTTTACATAGCACTTTACATTGTATCCATTTATACAGCTGGATATATACTGAAGCAATGCAGGTTAAGTACCTTGCTCAAGGGTACAACGGCAGGGTCCTTACCCGGGAATCGAACCTGCGACCACTCCGTCCGCTATTTTTTAATTTTAATTTAATTAACAAAGATTAGTCTGTCCGTCCGTCCATCTATCCATCCATCCATCCATCCATTCATCCATCGAGCCAGCCATATAAAATGATGCTGCAGAGTGGGCTGTTGGTTCCTGGTGCATTCTGGGAGTGAATCAGTAATCACACCGTGCCTTGGACTGCAGTGTTGGATTCGAGTGACAGTGGTAACTAACCCCAGGGATGTGACTAATTCACTGGGCTTTCTCCTTTTGCCCCCTCTCTCTCATTCTACCGTCCTCCCTCTCTCATTCTGCCCCTCTCTCTCTCTCTCATTCCACCTCTCCCTCTCTCATTCTGCCCCTCTCTCTCTCTCATTCCACCTCTCTCTCTCTCATTCTGCCCCTCTCAACTCAAATCGAAAAATGGAGGGAAACGTATTAGTACTGGAAACTATGGACTGAAAAACTAAATGACGCTAGCTTCTTTTTGAAGCACTTTTTGGGCAATTATGTCTGCCTGTTGTGGTGTATTCTCTGATCAGAGTTAATATCTTTCCACACTGTGCACATTATTCTCCGGCTGAGATCCGTTCCAGCCGTGGGCCCCCACATCGAGAACCCCCCCCTGTCCCCCCCGGCACCCCCTCCCCTGGTTATTTTGGACCAAAGCGCAGCAGCGCTCACAGAACTCCGCTGCTTCACATTCTGTTCTGTGGTGGTAGAAGCCCCGGTGGCCAGCTGGCTCGTCCCGCACAGAATTAGCTAAATTAGCTTATAGCCGTTGGCAGACAAGCTGCAGTGGCGGTTCGCCCCCGGGCGTTTCGGGTTTCCCCAGGGGCTGGCAGACCCACTCTTACCCTGGCAGGGGCATGAAACCCCCCCGTCCCCCCCATCCTCCCCATCCCCATCCCAGCTTAAAGGTTTGAGGAGTGCCCCTGTGTGGGCTGCTGGGTGGCTCATCCTGCTAAACCACTGATCCCACGTGGGGATGCGCCCCATGGCGTGGTATCGAATCCTGACTGTGGCAGTTAGACATGGTGGCACCCAGGGAGGAAGGGAGTCAGCCAACAGGACCGGCATTTGGGTGCTTCAGGTCTACCTGTGCCAGCCACACAGGTAGAGGTACATCCTCCTGCACAGTTTCGCTGCTGGACTGGGGAGCTAAGCGAAGCAGCGGCTGACAGAACGCGTTTCAGATGTGTTTTCTGCGTGCTCTCGCTGGATAGAGAGCAGACATGGAGGTCCCTGGAGGTCTGGAACAATGCTTTCTTGGTAGCAGAGCCTCACTGAGGGTCAAAGGTCACACAGAGGTCAGGACAGGACAGACACGTCAACCCTTCCCCAACAGCTGGGAATGGTACATTTCGTTCAGCAACATTATTCAAACCACCATTTTTCAACTGTGCTTTAATAAACGTCTCCAACACATCTGCCTGATATGTCTTCACTTCAGAAGGGAAAGGTTTCAGAAACGTTGGCTCACATCAACATATCTCCTCCAGTGGAAACGTGGAAATGTTGAACAATCTCTCTAGCAGCAGGCTACTCTAAGCACACGCTCAGGCCTGTGCATAGGCTCCAGTGTATGTGCATTTGTACAACATTGTAAAGCATTTTAATCTGGAATAAGCCAATATATACCTCTACCCCCAGCTATCCCCCCCTGCTTTCCCTGTGGATTTAGCAGCCAAAGAAAAAAAAAACAAATATTTTATTTGAACAAATTTACCATTCTTTCAATGCACAAGAAACATAAAACCACAAAATGAAAAACGCTATTATCAGGGAAAAAAAAACTTGGAGGACCGTTTTGGGTCTTGTTGCCCTGATTTGGTGGTGGTGGTGGTGGGGGGGCAGGGGTGGGGTGGGGGGAGTCTAGCATTTGAAGAATCCGAGCAATTCCCCGCCCTAGTGGTGGTTACTGCAAGGCCCTCTACACGCAGGAAGCTCTGAGACTCAGTGAGGTTTAGAGTCTTTTTATTATTATTTACAGAACATCTCCAGAGTTTCACCAGCTCCCTGTCTCACGCAGCCCTGCTCAGGGGCAGCCCAGCCCAGCCCAGCCCGGCCCGGCCCGGCCCGGCCCGGCCCGGCCCGGCCCAGCCCAGCCCAGCCCAGCCCAGCCCAGCCCGGCCCGGCCCGGCCCGGCCCGGCCCGGCCCGGCCCGGCCCGGCCCAGCCCAGCCCAGCCCAGCCCAGCCCAGCCCAGCCCAGCCCAGCCCAGCCCAGCCCAGCCCAGCCCCCCGCTCTTCGCTTTCCTTCCGCCGTGCAAGCCCCCGTGAGCTTTGCAGCATCTCCGCAATGTCAGACCGCAGCAGTCCCAGCCGGCTCCAGCGCCTGCTTTGCATAGTTTGCCGATGACGGCCGCCGCCCTGGGTGTCTGTGGGAGAGTGGGGGGGGGGCTGCAGGTAGGCTTTGAAGTGCAGTGTCGAAACGTGGGGTGGGGTGGCGGGGGGGGGGGGGGGGGGGGGCGACTGTTTTCCTTCCACAAGTGGTATGGGGCTTGTGTGGTGTAATGGGCCCCTGGGGAGGCCCCACTCGGGCCCCCTGTGAGGGAGGGGGGAGGGGGGCGAAGGGCAGGGCGCGGGGCAGGGGGGTGGGAGGATCACAGGGTCCAGTTCGGGTCCAACCAGCGGCGGAACTAATCCGCTCACGTCTTCTGAAATACTTATGAGCGCCAGGTGCTGAACACAGACATGCCGGAGTGTCTGACCTGCTGGCCTCTCTCTGTCTCTCACTTACTCCATCTCTCTTTCTCTCTCTCTGTCTCTCACCTCCTCTATCTTTCTCTCTCTCCCTCTCTCTCTCTGTCTCTCGCTTCCACCATCTCTCTTTCTCTCTCTCTGTCTCTCACTTCCTCCATCTCTCTTTCTCTTTCTCTTTCTCTCACTTCCTTTACCTTTCTCTCTCTCCCTCTCTCTCTCTGTCTCTCGCTTCCACCATCTCTCTTTCTCTCTCTCTGTCTCTCACTTCCTCCATCTTTCTTTCTCTCTCTCTGTCTCTCACTTCCTCCATCTCTCTTTCTCTTTCTCTCACTTCCTCTACCTTTCTCTCTCTCCCTCTCTCTCTCTGTCTCTCGCTTCCTCCATCTCTCTTTCTCTCTCTCTGTCTCTCACCTCCTCTACCTTTCTCTCTCCCTCTCTCTCTCTGTCTCTCACTTCCTCTCTCTGTCTCTCTCACTCTCACATTTTCTCTATCTCTCTCTCTCTCTCTCTCTCTCTCTCTCTCACAGACACACACACACACACACACATAGAAATGTATAGCTGAACACACACAGGCACACACGCTTACTTTCAAATATGCCCACACCCTCACACACACACACACATACAGTAATATCCCCACCTGGACCTACCGGAACCCACCGGAACCCACCGGAACCTGCCGGAACCCACCGGAACCTGCCGGAATCTGCCGGAACCTGCCGTTCCGACGCATGTATAAAAACCACTCAGCTTACCGTACACAGGGCCACGGTACGCACCGCCCTCAGGAACTTAAATTATGCTGAGAATTCCTGCTTCCCTGCAGCTGTTGTGGAAACGGCCAGGTGTTTTTTGTTTGCAACTCAAACAAAGGTGGTGGTCCACCTACAGTTAAAAAAAAAATGGTTACAAGCATTTCTCAGTAGTGAGTTCATTTTTTGAAAACTCTTTGCACACAGTTTGCACAACAGCAGTCTGTTTGGACCAAACTGAATGATTTTTCATTACTTGATTACAGCTTTCAAAATTCTTGAAGTCTTTTTCTCATTAAAACTCAACAGATTGCTAAACCACAAATACTATACTGATATTTTAAATTCTGTTGGATTTTTTGTTTCCATTACATTTCATTCTGTGTACTTTCTAATTACTGCATGCCAAAAAAAACCCTGGCAAAAATTGAGCACGTACTTTTACTGCAAGTGGCCAATTATGTAGATATCTGATTTTTTTCGTCATTCACACACGTCATTTTTATTTACATCAGATGATCCATCGGCCTCCCCTCCCCTCCCCACCTGCTTATCACCGAACCCGGCCAGGTGCGGGACTCGAACTGCAGTGCCGTGGGGTTTCTTGCGTCCTTTTCTCAGAAAGTTCTGGGAAAAACCTCGGTTGGCTGTGAAGGCGGTAACTGGCTGCCTCATTACCGCCGAACAAATTGAGCGCATCTGGGGTGCCGTGAAAAAGCCTGGCGGCCTGGCAGCGTGGGCCGAGCTCGTCACTACTGGCAGCCCTTCCTCCCGACGGGCCAATCAGCACCCGCCGCGCGAACACCGGCTAAAAAGGGTCTCTCTCTCCCTCTCTCTCGCTCTCCCTCTCCTCCTCTATCTGTCTCCCTATCTCCCTCTTTCTTTCTCCCTCCCACCCTCTCTCTCCCTCCGTGTCTTTCTCCCTCTGTCTCCCTCTCTATCTTTCTTTCACCCTTTCACCCTCTCTCCTTCTGTCTTTCTCCATCTCTCTCTCCCTCTCCATCTTTTATTCTCCCTCTCTCCTTCTCTTGCTCTCTCTCTCTCTCTCTCTCTCTCTCTCTCGCTGAGGCCAAACAGAGAAGCAGAGAGAGAAAGCAGGCGGTCCAGAGAATAACTGGCCGGGCTGCAGGAAGTCGTCCCATAATAACACACACACACACGCACCTGTGCTTCGTAATGTCTCTGACGTACGGGGGTCACCGGGGGGTGCTGCTCTTTCGGAAGATTCCGCTCCATTGCGATGTGTCAGTTAAGAGGAGGGTGGGTGAAGTTATGGGGGAGCACTGTACTGTATATTAATAGCTTTTTCCAAATTTCCCTAAGCAGCAGGACCAAGTATGCCTCTCCAGCTTGAGCTGGGCGCTGGCCCACAATGCTATTGCTGGACTCCCGCTGTGAGGCGGAACTGCTGTGGCTGAGGCTCGACCCTGTGATGGACCGGCACCGGCCAGCGATGGCCCCCGCCTATGCCCAGCTCCGCACCCATGACCCCCCCCCCCCACACACACCCTCCCGGAAACATCAGGGAGTGCCGCTGTGCCACAATGTGACATCGCTGTTCCTATTCCCTGTACCTACCACCTACTACAAATACAATATCCTTGCTGCAACTAAACTCCCAGTTAATATTTTTTTGTGGTGATAAACCAACGTTTGGTTGAAAAGTTTTCTAGCCGACTAAGACGTACCCAGGCTATAATTGGGTAAAACCTGAACTCTGTTAGGGTTAACCCTAGTCCGTTTATGTCAAAACGTGTCTCAGCCTGGATTTACACTCCTCTAGATGTCTAGCTTTTGGCTGTTGCTCACTAGGCCGTGAGCTGAACCAGAAACCTTAAACAGAATACAGGATATGGACAGATCGCACCACCCTTTCCTATGTGCGGGGCCTTTATCTGTAGCCTCCCGAACTCCTGTCCTCATTGGTCCACTGAGGTAACCATGGCATCTTCCCACACGAGCCAGAGCTTTTGAGGGGAAGTGGCCAGTCAGCGAGCGCGTTTTAAGAGACAGATGTCCTTGAATGGGAAACCTGGGATCAAAGCTTTGAGAGGGGTAAGGGACTGCGTGACAGTCTTGGAATGCCGATAAGGATAACAGTAATTTTTTGTTCACACAAGACCAGAAGGCTTTGCGGTGGAGAGAACATGGGCCCTGTGGACCCAGACTTCTACACGGCACTCCTGCATGGCCTTGAAAATAAGCTCTCTCTGAAAATAAACTATCTATGCTCTCAAAGTGTCGGTGAAGGACAGAGAAACCATCTCAGTGGTCGTCATATTCCAAAACAAAGGCTATTTTTTTCAATTTAAGAGTCTTCCTCTCTGTTCTTGGGTGTGGGGGTGTACAGGGGCACTGCCAGGGATTTTGGGCCCCATGAAAACATCTCTTTTGAATTGTCAGCCCCCAGAAGATTTGATATACCTTGATCTTCAGTGTTAAATGCCACTGTAGAACATTTCGGCAGTTTAGTGTTCTGTGGATGCATAGATGGCCAAGTTTGATACTTTTTTATTCGAATTATGAGAAAACCTGTCTGTTTCTTACAACCTGTTTGAGTTGGCAGACGAGGAATTCCAGTAGAAGAAAGCCATGTTACCCTACTCTACTCAGAAAAATATAGTTAGCCAGAGGTTTGCCTGGCCTGTTATTCTGTCAGGCATGAAGTCAGTTTGCACGATTCCTCAGTGCTCGTGCCATCTATGGCAAAAGCATTTTTCTGAGAAGTGGCTGGAAAGCACCTTTCATCAACAGTTTAGCGTAAAAAAAAAAATCCTTCCAAACCCGGTTAACAAGAGCCAGGGCATTAAAAAGGAAATAGACCATTAAAATGATACGCAAGCTGTAGCAATTTGCTATGTTGTCCTGAACTGTTCTGGGCTCTCGTTTCTTTTTCATATTTTGTTTTGACATACTCTGTGACCCCTATTTCTCAAGTTTCCAAATTTCATTGTTTTTTGGCGAGCTGTTTTCTCTGCCGTACAAGCTTATGTTGGAATCTCGTGGCCTTTGAGGGCGGAGTCTGGACTCACGCTCATTATGAAATGAAAGGAGAATCCCAGTCGTGTGGCCGCGTATCTGAGATTGCGCCATACAGTCAGGCACAATTCGCAGTGAAAGTAACAGTCGGAATGGCGGTGAGCTCTCTACTGCCACACTGAGGTGACAAGCAAAGTGGTGCTTGTCTCTGATTGGCTCAGACCAGCATTTCCCTCCTTCATTCAGTAGGTGGAGTAAAAGTTGTCAAGGAGACAGAAGCCCCGCAAAAAATCACTGAGGGGTGGGGGCACTACTTAATTTAATTTCAAACTAACTTTAACTTTACTTTACTTTTTCAATCAGCTACTCAGACCAGACATTACATTGCCCGGTCAGGACCACAAACCTGACCTGTAAAAAATTGACCTTGAAAACTGGACATTCCAGTCAAAAGCCGGGCATCTAGCAACCCTATTTAACACAGCTGATCACCGATAATAAATCTCAGTTGGCTTTTGAGCATCGTTGGCTGAAGTGGGGATTTGCTCTCTTGTATCACATTGAACCAATCAGAAGAATGTCAGCTCGGGCTGCTCAAAATGACTTCCCATGATCTTGACAGAGTGAAGTAGTGTCTCCCATGGTCTTTTGGGCCTCTCTCTTTTCTCTTCTAATTAAAAGATACTGTACTCATATAAACCACTCAGAGTTCTCCACGCGGGCCTACAAGTTCCTTCTTCTTCTGCTCTCCTTTATTTTCATGAGCACTCCATTCTGCTAGACGCAGTCAAAAAATACATCACATGTGTAGAGAGGTCATTTTTGTACTTTAATTTTAATCTGCTTGTTTTAATAACTGTGGTAAGACATCTATCATTGTGTTTAGCTCCACTAAAACAACTTCCCACCACTGACTGGGGTTTCTTTTAGAGTTCCTCAACTATGAGTCACAGTGAGGCCTATGGAATGGACTACAATCAGGACCCAGGAGCAGAGCATTCTGGGAAAATACATAACAACTGTGCATCACTGTCTAGTGATGAACTACAGTCAGGACCCAGGAGCAGAGCATTCTGGGAAAATAGATAAATACTCTGCATCACTGCCTAGTGATGGACTACAATCAGGACCCAGGAGCAGAGCATTCTGGGAAAATAGATAAGTACTGTGCATCTCTGGCTAGTGGAGCTTAAGGAAAGCGATAGTCTTCTGAAGGTTTGCGTAAACCGCACAGGAAGGGCTGTGGCGGAGTGTTTCGGAGGACGGTGATCGTTACTGACAGGCTTGGCTCATTAAGACGTGCCCGGTCAGTGAGGAGGACAGGGTTCATCCGCGAATATGGCTTTCATGTCCCAGAACCGCCTTCCGTTCCAGTACAGGACGGTCGTCGGCATCATTACTCCGATTTGAGCACCTGCACATCTTTCACACCTTTAAAAAAAAAAGAAAAGAAAAAAACCACAGGTCAGTGTTATGTGAATCCTTCTTTGCTTTGACTGAATACAAACACTCTAGCAGTTCGTTTGACGGCAAGAACGTCAAACACTTTCAGCGTCACCCAAAGATTACAGGAAAGCTGTGAGAATTTGGGGTGCGCTCTGTTTTGGACAAAATGGGCTCCTCGCCCTCCCTACCCCCCCACCCCATCCAACCCCCCCCCCCCCCCAAATCGGTCCACAAAAAACCGCGTGCCTGTGGAAGGTTTCCCGGACAAGCCGAGCAGCAAGCCTCCTTTAGAATATTTGGGATGGGGGGATGGAGGGGGGGGGGGACGGACTCTTAATCTTGACTCTTTACCCCAGTACGGTGTTTTTCTGGCTTGGCAGTGCCCGTGGTGAGAACAGGGTGTGAGAGAGAGGAGGGTGCTAGACCCCGGGAGGCGGGTGGGGGGGGATGTTGGGGGTTTGTGGGAGCCGAGAGGCTGCCTGGGCTGGGCCCCTCGCTCCTTGTTTGCCCAGTAAACTCAGGCCTGTTTTGCCTGGGAAATGCCCCCGGCGTCGGGCGGCCAGAACCGTGGTAACCGGCAGAAAGCTGGGGGCCCGCGGGCCTGTCAGGTTGGGGGAAACCAGATGAAGGTCAGCTGGTACAATGGTTAATTCCATTTCCTCGTCCCCATGACGCCCGGGCTGGAGGGGGGCGGGGTTTATTTGAAGATCCCAGACGTCAAGTCGCAGTGCGCATTGTCCCGGGTCATGTGTATGTCTGTCCAGTGCCAACACTCGAAGATATTAATGCATTCTGGGGCAGGGCTGGGGGGGTTTCAATGGGCCAGGCAAATTAACCCCCCCCCCCCACCCCCCTCCACTCCACCTCTGTTTTTTCTGTTTCCTTCCATTCATCCTTTCATTCCCTCTCTCTGCCTCTCTCTCTGGCTCTCTGTTGCTCTCTATCTCTCTCTGCCGGTCTCTCTCTCTCTCTCACTCATTCTCTCTATCCCTCTCTCTCTCGCTTTCTCTCTCCTGCTCTATCTCTCTGTCTTTTTCTCACTCCCTCTCCCTCTCTTCTTCTCTCACTCTCTTGCTCTCTCTCGCTCTCCCTCTCTGACTCACTGTGTGACACTTAAATGGCCTTTGTCTTTCGGACAGGAAAAGCTGAAAATTGCATCAGGCTGAAAATCTTTCAGGTGGACATTTTTTTCAGGTCCGTCTGAATTTAATGTCTTTATGTCTTTATGCAGGGCAATTGCCTCCAGCTTCAAGGTTGCAGAATATTTTGGACAGAGCTAGTGCCATGTGAAAACTGTATCAAGCGTTGACATTTTATGAATACAATAAGCACTTAACAAGAACACGGTTTATTAACTGAAAACACATAACTTACCAAACCAATTTTATAATTTTTTTAAAGACAAATATAACCCCTTGATGCAAGAGCACTTCACATTTAAATTTTAGGCGGATAGAAAGACATCACTGTACAAAACCATACACAGATTAAGAGAAACACTGACAGACAGAGAAATGAACAGACAGCTACATGCAAGCTTATAATCCCCTGAGGGGAAATATTTCATTTAATTCATAAATGAGTGGGGGGGGGGGGGTATTTACAATAGTAATAACTGTCAGTCTGCCATGACAGACAGGCAAGGCCAGAAAACAGAGCTGATGGCCACTGCGCCAGTGAGCACGATACTGACAGCTACGAAAATGCTGAAAACGCGGCGAAAGCAATAACAAGTCGCAGAAGGCCTCCCCAGAAAAACAAAAAAAAACAAAAAACAAAACAAAAAAAAAATAAAGAAACGCATTTCCTCTCGGCCAGGAATTTAAATCCAAGTGAAGTGTTCATGAGATAAAAGCAGGGGGGTGTGTGGGGGGGGGGGGGGGGGGGGGGGGAGCTCAAGCAGCACCTCTGTGCTTCTGGAGAGCTGGGGGTGGGGGGGAACAATCTGAGGCACTCCAGCGCGGTTTCACATGCCGCACAAGAGAGCGATTCTGTTTTCCCCTCGCAGTTAAGCCGAGAGCCCTGGCCTTCACACCGCCAGCCAGCCAGCCAGCCAGGAGCGGGAGAACCCAGGGAGAGAGAGAGAGGCGAGAAGTGCGTGAATGAGTGAGAGGCGGAAAAGAAAGAAAGAGGGGATAGAAAGAGGGACGTGGAGAGGGGTTAGTGTCAGAACGCGGGTGTTATTCACTGGGGGTTAATGGAATGTGTGTGTGTGGGTGTGAGTGTGTATGTGTGTGTGTGTGTGTGTGTGTGAGTATGTGAGTGTGTGAGCATGTGAGTATGTGTATGTGCGTGTGTGTGTGTGAGAGAGAGTGTGTGAGTGTGTGTGAGAGAGAGTGTGTGAGTGTGTGTGTGTGTGTATGTACGTGTATGTGTGTGTGTGTGAGTGGTGGGTTGGAGCTCTTGGACGGCATCTATAGGGGTTTTTTTTGTGAAGCAATGAGCTCTCACTCTGCTAGCTTAAATTGAGCCCATCGCATCTATTTAGACTTCATTAAGGAACTTCAGCCTTTGTTTCACAGAATCTGAAAATGTACAGAGCCCCAGTTCTCCTGTGAATGAGGGGTGAGCAGGGAGGAGGAAGAACGGGCGGGTGGTGTATGGGAGTTTTTGGGGTGTTTTTGAGGGGGGGGTGGGTGGGGGGACTGCAAGGCACAGACACGCAGGTTGTCTTTGTGCTTTGTGTCCAAACTGAAGGTGGGGACGAGTGGAGCCGAGGTGTTGCCAGGGGTCCCGGGCCCCGGGAGGAAGGGGCTGACGCCCGATCGTGCCAAGCCGCCAACAGCGTCAGTCCGCCAACCGTGCAGAGGAGCCGCCAACCGCGCAGAGGAGCGGAGAGGCCGTGTGACTGCCGGAAAGTGAGCTTCCCATCTGCATGAGGGGCATACGGGCGCCCTGCTTTGTGCCAGTCCCTGTGACCCAACAGTGACCCAACTGTGACCCGACCGTGACCCGACCGTCACCCAACCATGACCCAGCTGTGATGCAGTTGCGATGCAACAGTGACCCAACCGTGACCCAACCACGACCCAGTTGTGATGCTGTTGTGATGCAACAGTGGCCCAACCATGACCCAATCGTCACCCAACCATGACCCAACTGTGATCCAACCATGACCCAACCTTAGTCCACACTGGTGAGAAGGGTATACTGTACATTTCATCTGAAACTGTGAGGGAGTGCTTTGAGTTAATAAGAATGGTTTATTATAGAGTTTTTAACATTGTAAATCATCTTTTCTCATGTATAAACACGTTGAGCACCACATCTGAAAGTATGCTTGATAAATGTACCGTTATTCATCTTCATGATAGGGTTTATTTTAACTCACTTGTTGGTTATTAACTGTATTGTTCTAACGCGCTGCATCTGTGCCTTGTTCTGATGCAACATCCCAGCATGCACTACTGCGCTTACGTACCTCCGACACTTGTTTTCCGAAAGAGAATGTGTGGCGATGATGGACCTCAGGAGCAAGTTAAAGGGTTAAACTGCCCCTGTTTTCGACTGGGTGCCCCAGAGCAAACAAGCTATCGTGTGAGACTTTAAAAATTCAGTGTTGGGGAGAGGACCGGGAGAGCGGGGTGGGTGGGGGGGGGGGGGGTGGAGGAGGGCGCGTTTTTTGCAGATGGATGCGAGAGACTCATGGGGTGGGGGGGGGGGCGTGAGGATAAGTAGATGTTAAAAGAAAGGGGCTCGATTGCATATACTTTACGGCAGGAAAGAAAGCCTTTGAATTCGGACGGACAAAGCCCGGCTTAGACAAACCCATTTTAATGGACCTTAAGCCCGGCCCGACCCGAAATTGAAAGTCGAGGCAGTCTTTAAAAAGTTAAATGAAGTCCCTTTCACCAAGTCATTTGCCCGGCGGGAGAGGAGAAGAGGGTCCTCTGGCGGGCAGATTAGTCCGGTGGTGCAAGGGGCCCCCAAACACCAAAGGCCCCAGGACGGGTGGCCCCGAGTTCCCAGGGTTTAATCGTCCCATCTAGCCCTCCCCTATTAATCTACTTAGCCCACAGCGGGCCACTCCTGAGCCCTGAAACCCCCCACCCCCCACCCCCATACCCCCCCCCCCCCCAGGTGGCTTGCATCTCAAGTAGCTTCCCGAATTGTCTGGAGTCCTTGACAGAGGCAGGGGGTGCCCCATGAGTTAATTGTGGCATGCGATGGTAATGATTTCCATGTTCTGGGACGGGGCTAATGGGGGGCGGGGGGTTTATGGCGAAAATAACTTCCATTTTATTCCCGCTGCGAGTTTTGGAACGGACTCGTCAAATGCCAAGCTGGCCGTTATTACAAAATGGGGTTTGGTCAGGGGAAGGCCAGTGTTTCTTGTTAATCCCAGTAAATTTTGAATTTTCGGTGTGAATGAAAGTCAGTCAAGATCTACGACTGCATGGCTGTATATTTGCATTTTGTATACTGGTAGCACAGTGGAAAAAAGTGGAAGCATACACAAGTACAGCAGTAAACTTCAAAACGCTCACGTGCATCGTTTTTATGGAGGAGAATTAAAGGGCCAAATTTGACAATTCTTTGTTCACTATAATTTTCATTTTTATTTCCCTGAGCAGATGTTTATTCAATAGTGAAGCTGAGTTTAGACTGGGTTGTCCTCTGGTCATCCCTGTAAAATGAATTAACGAGACTGCTACTTCACATTAGCTTATTTTAGCTTTGCGCGCTAAAGATTATGGAAAGACTATGAAAGATGACAGGATTCCAAACTGGCTATTTATTTTTTGGCGGGGATTTGTAAATCTTAAGTTTGTCTTACGTTTGTTTTCATCCCGTTTAAACGACGTCCTCTTTTTCACCATTTCCAAATGACAGATAACATTAAACAGCTGTGCACCCTTGCTAAAGTCAAATATAGGCTACAGTGAGATGTGTTGTTTAACAAGAGATCCTGTAAATTAATTAGCATTAAGGGACGGATAACTCACGGATAAAAAAAGACAACTGCCGGATGTTGGCTCTACTTACTAGCATTAGTAGGTTTATAAAAATATCCGTTAGCCAGTTAAGTCAGATGAGTTGTTGTTAATCCCTCTAATTTTACATAGCTCCCCAAAACAAATTCCAAGCGGGGTCTCACCGTTACCCACAGGCCGCTAAAAGATTTGATTTAGTCCGAAAGAGTTCTGGGACTCTGAATTACATTTCCCTTGATGCATTGCTCTGATACGGAGTCCAATCACGGCAAATGCGGACGATCATTTAAAACCCTACCGACAAGCAGCTCGTAACGTCTATTTTGGGTATATTTCAAACAGTGATGTCTCATAAAATCGACATAACTGATAGCATATAACAGTTATGTCATTGTTGCCGCGTGAGTGCGATTGAATTCCCCCTCGTATTTTCGCACAAGGTGAGAAAATCAGTCACACCTAACAGCGCTGAGATGGGCTTAACACATTTGCGTGCAAAATGAATGTCACGGGAAATGTTTAAAATGGGTGAAGCTGCCAGAACAATGTGTGTGGAAGGAATGCCGTGTTTCAGCAGGTATGTGGAGTGAAACGACGGAAAGTACGTGACATGTTATTAACAGTATTTAGCTGTATCTCACAGAACAGTTAAAGATGAATATCGATTGAATCCAGGTTAATGTGAAAATAAAATTCAGTGATATATTCCTAAGGTTTAGAGAAAATAACATTTATTATTAGAATGGGGCCAGGAGCTTTTTTAGGAGAAAATTGTCCCGCGGCTCTGTATCGTGATTACAAACTTGTAAAAAGGTGGCTAATCGCATTAGCCTTAAACTTGACCTTTCTGCAAAGGTCAGCAGAACCCTTTGTGACAGTGGGGTTCTGAAAGTAGGAGGAGCTGGGTAGGAGGGGCGGGGCTTTATGCTTGTGCCTCCTCTTCTGGTATTCCTTTCTTTCGGGTTTTCTTTCTTTATTTTTCTTTCTTTCTTTTCTGTTGTGTTTTATGAGGAAGCAGCTGAAAGGGTGAATAGGCTTCCAGAAGCCTGGGCTATGGAGAGTAACTCACAGAACAGGGAGAGCTGAAGGTGCTGTCTGAATGAGCTGGATTCTTCATGGCAAGCGATAGAGACTGTTCACAGCTGTCACCGATACAGTGAAGACTTCATGCTGTTAAAAAGTAGGAGGACAGCAGGCCTTTAAAAAGACAAAGAATAATGGATACAATAAACATAAAACATAGTTTTCACACATATACCCACACATGGCGAGCATTTTTGGGCTGGATGGCCTGTTCTTATCATCGTGCTATGTTGTGTTATGTTACATGTACATTTGGACACTAGCATATACAGAGAAACACACAAGCCAAAACACACATGCACACAAGCGGACGTACATACACTCACAGCCACACACTCGCACCCACACACCCACACACACGCACGCGCACACATGCACACACACACACACACCCTCCACTGCCAGGAAGAAAGCCACAGGCTCCTGGACCAGGGGGTGTGCTGCTTGGTGCGTACCTCTGAAATGGCACCACTGACGCCAGGAGAGAAAAACAGATTCGGCCATTGTTCTCCTGCTTCATGTTTGCGGTCAGGAAAAACAAGTGAAGTCCGCGTTTATTGAACTGGAGCAGGATTTTGTATTTTGTTTACTGGTTTTTGTTTGTTTGCAGCCCTCCCCTCCCCTCCTCCCCCCCCCCCCCCCCCCCCCCCCCCGTAGAGGCATTTTTGGGGAATACCGGAGTCACTGGGCTCCTTGGCGCTGCTCTGGTCCGAAGTATAAAATTTAACGAGAGCGGAGTTTCACCGGGGGGCCCCCTTTTTGAAACGCGAGCCTTTTTTTTTCCAATCGATGTGTTTGCCTTGGAGGATGTTTTCAAATTTCCTCTTCCACTCCTGATGGCTTGTCACAGTTCGGGGGGGGGGGGGATTAAAAGTTATACGCAAAAAGTTTTTTTTTTTTCCTCCTTTGGCAACTCTGATGTGGGAAAAGGGACAAAATCAACAGCCACATTAATGGCCAGTAGGCTACTGTGGGAGCCCGGCCCCTCCACATCACTTGTGAGTGTCAGCCCCCTAATCCCCCCTCCCCCCACATCCCCCCCCCCCCCCAGTCCCCCTTTATTTGTTTTAGCCTTCGTCCACAGCCCTTTAATCCCCTCTGTTACTGTCTTCCTGTTTCGGGAATGCTGGTCAAAATCGTGGTGCAGCTAATTAACGTCCTGGTGGTCGGAATGTGGCCTGGTACTGGTGCTGGTGGACGGGAGACTGGGGACGGGGGACGGGGTTTGCATTTTGTGGACACATGTAGACTGTGGTGAAGACATAGGGGAAATACAGACACTCCCACACTCCTGAAACTCACAAATTTGACACTTTGTAAATAAATAGATGACAAGTGCTTTTGCAGGCTGTTCAGTCTACTGGTTAAGTCACATAGGTAGGTGAAATATGACAGTATATTAACTTGATATTGAGATATAATGCACTGATGCTTTATGAAATAATAAAAGTTATTTTCTTAGGCCGTGCGCCACAGTTATTAACACAGTTTCTCTTCCTGTCATCTTTTTATCGCCACCCTCGCTTACTGCCAACTTTAGCCCTCGGTTTTCGGCTGGCAGTATAGCGTGGAAGCGGCGTGTTTATAAACAAACGACAGTGAAGGTGTTTAGCTGGACGTGCCAAAGCTCTTGCAGTCTGTGCAGAAAGATTTATGGTTGATAATTTCACTCGGCGAGCAACATTCGCAAATATTTACGCCCTGGTTGTCGTGGCTTATTGTCCGTCTTGGACCCTCTCTGTGTTTATTGCGCAAAGTTGGCGGTGAAGACTGACGACGATGATGCGTGCGCAACTAAGTAACTTACAGTTTGGTGCAAACGGAAGTGGTTCTAATGGCTGTGATTTCCGGTACATCGATACATCTCGCTCTCGCTGGATGTTAAATCAAATTCCCCGCCCTCTCTGCAGCTTTTCTCTGAATCCCAGAACCGTGACAACCATTGACCTTTGCGATGACTCAGCTTGCTTGCTTGTTCAGAAATTCCCGGACACATCATCGCGTGCGTAGCTGGTGTTCACGTTATCAAATTCTGTTTTGTCCTCCCTCTTTGAACTCCAGCAGCGACCTCCAGCAGCCAGGTGATTGAGATCAGTTATAATATTATGCAAGTCACAGCACCATGGCAACGGAGGCAGATCAGCTGTGGGTTTCTAAGGAAGCCCTTGTCAGCCACTTGGCTTAAAGAGACAGTTGAAAAATATCTAAAAGAGATAGCTGAAAGATTTAGCAAAAAAAGCTAAAAGAAATGGTTAAAAGTGATAGCTTGGTCCTGTTGAGCTAAAGACCAAGGTTGCCTGCTAAGGGAACCAATCAGATTCATTGTAGCTTCAGGGAGCGAATTCTGGATGCACAGCGAAGTTACTGAACTCCACTCTGTTTACACCGGTCTTCTCCTTCTGCATGGTGTGGCTGATGAGAGAGCATGTACTCCATGGACAAGACAAATGGCCGACTCCTGCTTTCATTCTCAACAGGGGGGTCATGCGGAGTGTTCGTGTCTTAGGTAATACAGAACATCCCTTAGCCACAGTATCATACTTCATTAGTTAAATTCTTCATAAACATTCATAAGGTGCATCAAATTGGAATGTTTCGACGGAAAACATTGGGAGGCGGAATGTTCGACATTAGGAACATGGGGCACAGGCATCTGGTGGGTCGACAGAATCTGTGGCACCGAACGTGAGAGAGGGTGCTGTGGAGGGCTTTTCGTGCGGTAATGTACAGTGTGCGTGTGTGTGTGTGTGTAGGCGGGTAGAAGGTACTGAACCCGAAGCACCGGGTCCTGTCAAAAACACGCTTGCTAAGACGTAAAGTCTGCGCTCTGTGCGAAATGGAAGCCGCAGCAACGCCCTCACTTCCTGCGGCCTGACGGATGAAGCTACGCAGGGCTGGCCTCGGTTTGGCACCTGGGACCGCAGGGGCGCCTCCGGCGCAAAGCCAGGCTCCTTCTGGAAGCCCTGTTAGCGGCTTAGCGCTAAACTAGGCCAGCCCGTTAATCAGCGTCACCGCTTCAACTCACTTGAACCGATGTCACGCGTGTTCAATTTAACGCTGTGTATTTTTACGTTGGTGATGTCTGGCAATGGAATGTGATTGTCTCATCTTTTTTTTTTCCAGTGTGGGTTAGCTCATGCAATACCTGCATTTTTAATGGTTGTCATCAGTCCATAAGTGCAAAGCAAATTCCCTTTCCAAGGGCCATAAAGTCTTCTATTCTATTCTATTCAGCTCTAGCAGGCCATTAGGGTTCCTGATTAATATCTATTATGAATATTTTAGCCCTTTGAAGAGTAGGTTTTTTTGGAATGCTTTTTAAAAAAAAAAAAAAATTATTATTTCAAAGAGAACAAGTCCGCACCCATGTGTTTACATGAGTTTATTTATAACTGTATTTTCCGTTTAGTTCTACCAAATTGCCGTTCAGTAGTTACAGATTCCTTCTGATTTACTTTTTTTCATTCACAGCCATCTAACAACAAAAAAACAAACCAAAAGAAGACAAAAAATAACAGAAGTAGAAAAAAAAAACAAAGACACAAATATAATCCACATTGTTTCACGTAACGTTAAATATATTCATATATAATAACCACAATATATTAGTATGTATTATAGAGCAACATTGCACACTTTTTTTGCAATGGCCACAGCTTAACATAATTTAGAATTCCTAGCGTGGACAAAAACATGTACATGTACTGGCAGGTGTGCAGAGAAAATCAGATTAATAAGGAATCACCCTCACTTTTCTGGGAATACTGATTTAGAATTTACATTGTGGCTACTAGAAACTCAAATGTAGATTTAAGAATATATCTGACAAACATTTTTAAATTTACACTTAAAATCTGTATTTATTGACACAAAGAAACAAAACAATAAAATGCAGAAAGACATCAGTAAAAAGCATCTAGTTTATCTTCTCTTATTACATAAAATATGAATCTCGGAATATAAAGGATATGGATTTGAATGTCGGAAAAACCGTGATGTAGCATTTACATAAAACAATACGTTTTAAATTAAACCCCTGGGACATTTGGTTGTTCTGTTGGACCTGACTGAATAGCACTTTTTTTCTCTTTGTGTAATGTTGTCCTTTGTAGAAAGTGTGTGAAACTGATGCTCTTTCGGTCATGTGACAGTGAAACGGCTTGTGATTGGAGCAAGAGAGAGAGGTGCTGAGGAAGGAGGTATGCCTGGGGATGTGATGCTAAGCAGAAGATTTTTGCAGACTTGTGCGTGTGTTTCTCTGTCTGTCTTCATTTCTCTGTCTGTCTTCATAAGTTTGTATACCTGCCTGTGTGTGCGTGTACGTGTGTCTTGTAGTTTATGTGTTTGTGACTATGCATGCATGCGTGTTTGAAGATGTGTTTTAGGGTGAGTGTGTATGTGTCTGTGTGTAGGTAGGCATGAGTGACTGTGTGTATGTGTGAGTGACTGTGTGCGAGTGCATGTGAGTGTGCGTGAGTGTGTATGTGTGTGTGCTGAGTGTGTGACTGTACGTGTGACTGCGTATGTTAATGCGTGAGTGTGTGTATGCGTGAGTGTGTGTGTGTGTGTGCTCGTGGGTGCGTGTGTGTGCGTGAGTTTGTATGTGTGCGCTTGTGAGTGTATGTGTGCATGCCTGTGTGCGTGCGTGTGTGTGTATGTGTGTGTGTGTGACCTGCAATCCCACCTAGCCCAGCACTCTCTCTCTCAGCTCAAGTGCTCCACAGCTCACTTAGCTCACCGTACAAAAACACTTCCTATAATCACTTCTTTCTTATCTACAATACTCACAAGTCTAGTTAATAGTATCGTCTAAAATGCCCTAGTCCATATTTTAAATAAAAAATGCTAACTATATAAATATAGTCTTGGAAATACCTGCAACTCCCATTTAATGAGTACTGAAAATGCACATCAGTTATGCTATTTGATTCATTTCGCTGCTTTATAAAACTTTAAGGTTAATATGGAATTTAAGAGTAAGACTACTAAAATATATGCATATTATCGGACCAGGTGTGCTCTCCACACTTAGAAGGCAGACCATATCCCGTCTCTAATGGTTAGTTTACATCGTATCTCAAAGAGAAAGGTTTTTTTTTTTTTTCAAAGCTATTTTACAGGCACATTATTTCTCGGTTGCATATCACGGACAAGTAATTGGTTTGTGACAACAAATTCTTCAGACAAATTTTTTTTCCCCCCAAAGCTTTTAAATCTGGAAGGAGCATGTGGGCTTGCACACGTGATTGGCAGGTTTCAGAACAGCTTAATCGGAGCAAGCGAGATCACACTGATTCGAAGAAACAAAAAAAAAAAGGGACTGGGAGTGATTTTCTTTACATTAGAAGTGACACCGATTCCAGTTAAGGCAGAGGTCGCTTTGATTGCGTTCTTCTTTGTTTTTAAGTGTAGCTGACAACACAAGGCGGGAAAAATGAACTGTTTTTGCCCACACATACACAACACACTCCGGCCTCCTCTGCTGTGGAAGCTGGGCCTTTCATAACCCGACGATGGGAACTGCTGCCAAAAACCTTTTCCTTTAGCCATTTTCTGTAATATTCACTTTCAGCAAACAAACACTTTTAAGTTCAGGCTGAAATGACTGATGCTGGTTTTTACAGAAATGACAGTAGTTTGGCTGGCCTGCATTGAAGTGGTCCAAAGCAGATTGGTGTTGATTGCTGGTATCAGAGATCCCCCATAGGATTCATAGAGCTCCCCCTATGACTCATAGAGCTCCCCAAATGACTCATAGAGCTCCCCAAATGACTCATAGAGCTCCCCATATGATTCATAGAGCTCCTCATATGATTCATAGAGCTCCACCATATGACTCACAGAGCTCCCCATATGACTCATAGAGCTTTTTTGTAAAAAAAAAAAACATTAATAACAATAATACATATGAAGAAATGACAATATGGAAAGTTACTGATGATTGTTCTTTGTCAGTTTTGCAAGGTCCAAAGGGTTGAGTGTCCAGGAGATGGTGAGAGTTGCTCCCAGTGAGCAGACCAGTTGACAAATTAGTTTTCCGACAGAACGACGCAGTCTTTACAGCGAAGTAGGGTTACGGCTCTTCCGGGAAAGAAAGCAACATTTAATCTGTGATTTTGTGTACATTTATGCTCCTGCCACCTATGATGAACTTTAAAAAAAAAAAAAAGAACAATTATTCCTAAAAAACTGTTTACAGTACTGAGTGGATTTACTTGCAACAGATTTACAGAAACAAAGCACTGTACCTTAATCAAAGTCTCATTGTCCGTGGTGGGAAAAGCTGCACTGTTCCTCCAAACATTCTCCTGGTCTTAAGCTTAGCAACAGGCCGGAATGATTATGAAAACAGCAGTATCGCGAGCGTGCCGTGACAAAAACGGGCATCTTGACCGCTGTACACTCTTTGCTACAGTCTGTCAAAATGAGGCCTATAGCTTACATCATGTGGTATCAAAGGCAGTTCAATCCACACAAGCGGTGGCTTTCCATTCACCCTCAAACAGGACATTCTCAAAAATATGACCTTATAGCTTATTTTCAACTTAATACGAACATGTGAATATTGATGAAAACAGTCCATTCTGCCAGTCTAGGCTAGTCACTGAGTTATACGACCTAGAGCAGGGGTCTCAAACTCCAGTCCTGGAGGGCCTAACTCTCTGCTGGTTGTTGTGATTTCCTTTCAATTCAGCAGCCAATGAGGGCCTGGGAAACAAGGTGTGGAGAATCTTTAAGCCAATCAGTGACCTAAATTAAGCGCTTAAGTGGAGGAACACATCAATGATGAGCAGCCACAGCAGCCCTCCAGGATTTGAGTTTGACCCCTGATCTAGAGCAGTGTTTCTCAGCCCTGGTCCTACTGTTTTTGCTGGGTTTTTTTAAATCAAAGCTAATCTCTAATCCTGTCAGTTTGTGGAACCTCTTTCAATTGTCATGATTTCCAATTTATTATGAACAGCAATGTAAATGAAAGCATGAGTTGGTCTGACCTATTAAAGTTCCTGAGATATGAATATGAGACAAGACATTTATTTTTTTTTAACGGCAAACTTAGCCATGAATGGCATAATGTGGCTTTAAGAGGTTGAAACTGTCCTTCAGTAGACTAATAAAAAGTCCAATTAAGAGCAGTTAGCTCCTAATTAAGAACAATTAGCAGCTCATTGCAATGCAGGGCTTGTTACTATGGTTGGAACAGAAACCAGGGTTGAGAAACACTGGGCTAAAGCACACAGGACGATCAAGCCTGAGCTTCACACACTCTCTGCCGTCTGCTGTTCCATGACTCTTTGGGTGAAATAAAACAAAACTGAATATCAATTATTTAGAGTCAATTATATTTCTCACAGCAGTTCTATGTAAAGGCTAACTGACACATTTGTTTTTGCGTTATGAACATACCGAAACTACAACAAAAGCCTTTTTAGTGTTTACACTCTTCTGTTTACATGGTTGCATGTGAGCTGACGAATATTAGTCACACATTCTACCCGCTAAGTTGAGAAACCTTTATACATTAGATATAGAACAATTTTGAAATATGAACATGATACAGTAGCCTGTTTTTCTTCAAAAACAAACAAACCAACAAAAAACTACAACAGCATGTTCTATAGCCAGATCTGAAATATTAACCATAATGAATAAAATACAAATGACTTCATATACTTGTAATATTAGGTGCAAACTCAGCAAATCCACAAAAAAAAGGAATCTTGAAGAAATAATTGACAACAAAACTGCAAATCTCCTTCACAAAAGTTCTTTGAATAAAAAAAAAAAAAAAAAGAAGAACATTCTAATATTTCTCTCAGTGCTTCCACTCAAAGCAGCGGAACACAGTCTGTCTCTTTCCTCCGCTCTCTCCTTCCATCTCTCTCTTTCTCCCCCTCTTCTCACCTCCGTCTCTTCGTTCCACGCCCCCCATGCCCCCCGCCCCGCCCCCTCTTTTTAGGCCTTCTTGCACTTTCCCTTCTTCTCGCGCTGCTGGAACTTCCGGAGCCGGCGGGCCCACGTGTCCCGCCACTGGATGACCAGGCTGCCCTTGTGCGCCACCACGCCGCTCTGCTCCGGCGAGTCGTCCTCGTTGCCCAGCAGCAGGTACTTCCTGCCCGGCTTGATCTTGGGGCACCTGCAGGCCACGTCCTTGGCGTGGACCCACAGCAGCTGGTCGCCGCGCCGGATGCGGCTCTCGCCCTGCTTGTAGACGGAGATGACGTTCGCCGTGAACTTCCACCACTCGCCCGCCCGGTCCCCCTTCAGGATGTGCACCTGCACCGCTGTGGGCCAGCGAGAGAGAGAGAGAGAGACCTTTGACCTTTACTGCAACCAATCAGAAGATCAGCAAGGTCTATACATGCACATACTTAAAAGCTAAATAAAAACTAAATGAACTAGACAAACAAAATCAAAAAAGAAAAGAATAATTGACTATTCCAGACATCGCATGTACCCTTAAAGCAAACGCATGAACTCCCCCATCACCAACATAGATTGCATCCCCAACACACCAGGTTCTCTTCTAAAATATATTTTTAAAGTTCAGTGTTCAAGAAGGATATAACATGAGCAACTCTCAGTCCATCTTGACCTGGGATTGATGCATATTTGAAATAACTTAACTCTTTAGATGCCAGTAAAATATTGAATGCATGGCTGCAGATTCTCCAGAAGGATTTTCAACAAGACATGCTCCTGACCAAAATGTACAATTGTATATACAAGAGTCTGGAGGTAGGTCAGTGAGAGCAGAGGGTTCTTCTGTCAATAATCTGCAGTTAATTTTTGCTATTATCTAAAGGGTTAAAGCATTTAGAATAATTATTTGACCCAGGTCTAAACCAGGTTTAAATGTGGTAGAAAATGTTCCTTAGTGAAACCGAACCATTGGCAGTGGTTCACCTGCCCCCGCCCCCCCCAACCCGCTGTGAATTGTGTCAGAGGAGCAGCGTTTCAGCCAAGGTAGGTTTCGTTGGAATATAGGCCCATTTATCCCTCGCCTTAGACCGTCTCCAGAGCTGCTGACCTGCGCCATCTTTATTGCTGTCGCGTTCCTTCCCCCACTGTTGACCTTTGACCCCGAACTTATTGTTTAGGCCAACGGTTGCCATGGCGTCCTCGGTTGGTACCGGGGCTTCTGTGCACAGCCGAAAGAGCAGTCGCTGCATGTAAAACTCGCTAATGTTTGACTGCGGTCGCGGTTTCCGTAGAAACGATTGAAAAAGCGAAGACGGAGAGAAAAGGGCTCGGGGGGGATGAGGGGTAGGGGGTGGACGAAGGGGGGGGGGGGGGGGGTGTTGTCCTGCGCCAAACATTGGATTCCTTTATTTTCATTACAAACGAGAGAGAAAACGGCGAAGAGAGATTTCAAATAAAGGAACCGGCCAACAACCGGAGGGAGGAATAGCATGAGTGATTACATCTGAGGTTAAGAGCTATAAAACCTTCGGCGAGGCGAGCCATGTGAACGCGGCTCCGCAGCCCGCCGGCGGCCATTTTACGATCCGTCAGACGAGGTTTCTGCGGTCACAGGACAATAAAAATACCCCGGTCCCCCGCCAGCGGATTCCAGCGGGCAAATATTGACGCTTCCACAGAGACCATTTACACACAGTCACAGAGACCATTTACACACAGTCACAGAGACCATTTACAAACAGTCACAGAGACCATTTACACACAGTCACAGAGACCACTTACACACAGTCACAGAGACCATTTACACACAGTCACAGAGACCACTTACACACAGTCACAGAGACCACTTACACACAGTCACAGAGACCACTTACACACAGACACAGAGACCATTTACACACAGTCACAGAGACCATACACACACAGTCACAGAGACCATTTACACACAGCCACAGAGACCATTTACACACAGCCACAGAGACCATTTACACACAGCCACAGAGACCATTTACACACAGCCACAGAGACCATTTACACACAGCCACAGAGACCATTTACACACAGCCACAGAGACCATTTACACACAGACACAGAGACCACTTACACACAGCCACATAGACCATTTACACACAGTCACCAAGACCATTTAGACCATTGACACACAGTCACAGAGACCATTTAGACCATTTACACACAGACACAGAGACCATTTACATGCACACAGTCACAGAGACCATTTACACACAGCCACAGAGGCCTTACGGGCTGCAGTTCAGGTCCAAACAATAGCACAGCCTCTGCACACTTCCGAACTATCTCAGGACTCCATGAACGCCATGGAAACGTCTGGCACAATGCCTGACCCCCCAGCCCCCATCCACCCCCCACCCCCCACCCCAAATCTACTTAATTCTCAATCCTGCCAGCCAGGGAAATGATGACATTTCATCATCTTGGTAGAATTGCTATTGTTTTAGCAATATCAAAAGTAAACTACATTTTTTTACTGCCTGCCCCCGCCCCAGGGAAGGGCCAACGGGTGCTTTCTGAGGGCTGTCAATTGCGCAGATATAGGTTTGTGAAACACACAGAGAACGCCGGGTGGCTGTGGGCCCGGGGGCCGGGGGGGCCGGGGGGGGGCCGGGGTCGGAACGATGTGAGCAAATTGCCTGCAATTACAGAAGAAAAGAAGCCCAGTTGGAATCACCGCAGCCCCCCTCATAGGGCGGCCATTCATGTCGAGAGCGTCTTTGGGCCAAAGGCAACTTGTTCGCCAAAAGAAAGAGAAGTTTTCTGTGTGAGTGGGGCGGGGGGGGGGGGGGGGGGTGCGGGCGGGGGTGAGAGGGCAAGGATTGTGGTGGTATTTATATTTTTCCAGACATAGAGAACGTTCCAGAAAGATCAGGATACTCTCTGACCCCATCTTGGATGTGGCTTCCGTTGGCGGACAAAAGCGTTTGCTCTGGGAACTGGATCCAGGACCAGAGTCCGCTCTCCCGATATACACTTCCCTTTCCAAAACGCCTCCTTTGAGTACCGCTCACTCCTTTAATGCACTGAACATCAACCCCCCCCCACCCCCCACCCCCCACCCCCCGAGTCCAGAGTTAATCAGAGCTCTATTGTTGGAATAAAAAAAAGGAGCAATAATTAATTGAGGAGGTTGGGAGAGGCGGGGCTGGCCTTGATGTGAGGCTCCGCCCACGTGCCCGATACACACGCCTGATTAGGCAGAGGCAGAACCGTGGTGTAGACACGCCCACGGCGCTCAGGCGTACGCAGATGAAGGGGAACCGCCACCTGCGGCCACCCCCGCTCTGAAGTCTCGGCCACGCCCAGCTCACCAGCCCCTCCTGGTCCCCCCCCCCCCCAGTCGCCAGTCCCCAACCCGCCACATGCGTGGCTAAATTGGGTGGGAAACAGGAGGGAAAAGGGAAGGAAAAAGGAGGGAAATGAGAGGGAAAAGGGAAGGAAAAAGGAGGAAAATGAGAGGGAAAAGGAGGGAAATGAGAGGGAAAAGGAGGGAAATGAGAGGGAAAAGGGAGAGAAATGAGAGGGAAAGGGAGGGAAAAGGAGGGAAACGGGAGGGAAAAGGAGGGAATGAGAGGGAAAAGGGAGGGAACTGGCTGCGAATAGTGTGCTGAGGCCTGGAAACCTAACGGATAAAGCGCTCTGCAGCGGCGGGTGTGGTGGGGGGGGGGGCGGAAAAGACGGGAGCAAAAGGAAGCGGAGGAGCGCCAAGGCTCCCGCTGTGGCGGCTGGTGCTCGGGGGCCTGACCCGCGCGCGGCTGGGGGGGGCGGGTCATAATGGAATCGCAACGCGTGTAATTACGGCTTTCAGGGTCCTGCCCCACTGGGCGGAACGCCCTGCCTGGACCGCCCTCCGCTTCCCCCGTCGGCCACCAGCAGGTGGCGCTCTACACACCAGCACTGTGTGATACCCCCCCCCCTCCCCCCCATGTTTTGATTCGTTGTGGTGGTCTGGCCCGCTGTGGGGCATCAGGGCACAATCTCCCGCTTTCTGCTCACCGTTTCCGTAGCAACACACTGGGGGGGGGGGGGGCAAGAGAGAGAGCCCAGAGAGCAAAAAACGGAATCCAGACAGACAGTATGGGACTATGGGATAAAAAAGTGCGAAATACGTGTAAAAGAAGAACCAGGAGTGACTGCAACAGCAGGGGGACTGGACTGGTCCCAAACACAGAACCACCACCCTCCACACGTCTAACCCCCAACGAACAACACCCCCACCTCCCCTCCAAATGCCTGCCACCCCAAAAAAAAATCTCTCCCCTGTCCTACATTCTGTGACACGCCTCCTGCCGTGTGTGATGTGAACGTCTGCAGAAGCAGGAGATGAGTCGTTGCTCCACCCCCACCTGCCAACCCCTGGCCGGGGCTGCCATAGCAACAGGTCAAATATCACCGCTGTTTGAGTAAAGCAGCGCTCCATTGGGGGGAACCAACATCCGTGTTGCCCCCGTCGTTGCCATGTGACCTCATCCCCGCAACCCCATTTCACTTCCAAGTCGACCTATTTTTACACAAAATTACATTGCAGGCTGTTTCTCTTTATCCAGAGCAACTAAGAGAACTTTTAGCAATTTAACCAGTATATATATCTTTACAGCTGGAACTGAAGCTATTCCGCTTAAGTGCCTTTGTCCAAGGATACAACAGCAGTGTCCTACCTGGGAATCGAACCTGCAACCGTTACAGGTTACAAGCGCAGTACCCAGTATACTACACTGCCCCCATATTTCTCTCCTCACTGGGTAAAAAAACCCATCACCACCACAGACCAACCCAGAAAGGATCGGCTAGCTGCTAACAGATCCTTCTTGAATAAATACGCTGTAATGGGAGCTCACTGGGCCATGGAACCAACTCTCTGGGGGCTACGGGGAGGTAGGAAGTAATAGACTGTAGCGCCAGTCATGTCAAGCAGAGAAATGTGCGCGATGTGCACCCGGGGAACGCGCGGGCTTGCGCCCGTGGCCAGTGACCCATCGCAAAGCAAAACACAGGCCTGCGTGCCGAAACTCTAATTGATTTTTTTTTTTTTTTTGTACTTCCAGCAAAGATTGAATTTGAAAATTTTCTAAGAAAGGGGGCGAAAAGAGCACATTCCAGGCAATTAGAGGTACGTGACCCATGAACTGTCCAGGAAGAGCAATAAACCTGTATTCACGGAAGACTGAAGACCACTGAGAAAAAGAAAGAAAAAAAAACCTGTGTAATATTTTCATATGGGTAGCGTTTTGCTACGCTAACACTAACAACAGAGTGACCATTTCAGAATGCACATAAATTAAATCAGACAATATTTATAGGCATACTGGAAAGTATTCACTGTAAAAATAAATTTCAGACTACTGAAATTAAATCTGCTTCTTGTAGAGTAGGGACTGTGTCCAACCAAATTCTGCACTTGTACCAACGCATCATCGATAACAAATTCTAAAATAATTATTTAAAAATGACACCTTTAATGAATTTATTTAAATCTCCTGTTTAATTTTCACAGAAAGTACTGCACAATATGAGCTCTCACTCTGATGCCCTAACAATGGCAGGGATAGTATTTGTTATTATTTTGCTTCCCAAAACTTGGCTAAAGCAGCTGAGTTATGAAGTGCATTCAAAGTAGATTTGGCTGACAGGCTTAATCTTTTAATACATAACTGTTATTTCCACAGAGATGCACTTGGTGGAAGGAGCTAGCTGACAGTTTGATGTCTTAATTGCAGGCTATTCCAACCCCACTGCTGTTGTAATCCTTGTGATATATCACCAACACAATGCTGCGAAATGAGAAATTTTATCAATGGAATAAATTAAACATTTTTTCATTTATAAAATTCATTTCACAAAGATTGCTGATCTGATCTTAGCCTGTCTCGCTCTCTCTTTCTCTCTCTTTCTCTCTCTCTCTCTCTCTCTCATTTCGTGCTGCAGGGACAAAGGTTCAGACCCCGATCTCCTGATCATGGTAGGAAAGAATGCTTTGTCCAGGGATGGTTTCTGAAAAGCCTGGGGGTTGGGTTAGGGTTGGGGGGTTAGCCAGCCTTTGGTTGGGACCCTGTGGACCTGGGGTGCTAACGGCGAGGATGATGAAGGAAAGGAAGGATTGCGGAAGCACCGGCTAAAAGAGAAAATCATCCCTTGATGAGGCCTTCTGCCCTATGTCACGCCAGCCCCGCCCTTCATCCTCTTATGACGCTCGGGCGGCCTGCTGTTCCCTCCGTCCGCGCGGTCCTCCTGAGCCCCCGTCCGACGGCCACTCTTTCAGCCCGGGCTGCTTAGGCGCTTCGATTTGATTGGACGGTCTAGAGTAAGCCCTCGGCACAATAGCTCAGGAGCTGCGGGTTGAGCGGGGACGCGACAAGCGACCAATCGCGCGCTCCGGGTCAGAGGAGGCCACTCACCGTAGTCTTTCTTGCAGTATCTCTTCATGTTGATCTTCAGCTTTCCTTTGGAGGCTTTGCAGTAGGACTCACAGTCTGCAGAGAGAGAGAGAGAGAGAGATGGAGAGGAGGAGAGAGAGGGAGGGAGGGAGAGAGAGACAGAAAGAGAGGGAGTGAGAGAGAGGAGGGAGTGAAAGAGCAAGGGAGAGAGTGAGAGAGAGAAACAGAGAGCGAGGGAGAGATAGAGTGAGGGAGGGAGAGCGGGAGAGGGAGGGAGAGAGAGAGAGTGGGGAGGGGAGAGAGGTTAGCGTGCGCTATATCACTGCCTGAGGACGTGAGGTAAAAGTGAAGAGGAGTTCTCAGCCGACGCACCGCACCGCTCTAGAGCTTAAAAAAACTCCACCCTACCCGAGACCTGCCGACCTCCTTGGGCCGAATGTGACACCTAACAGGGCTTGTGTAGCGCCATCTTCTGTAGGGAGGGTGCAAACAAAAGCAATCTGCCCCCTAGACATACCCCCTCTAGTGTGGGACCTGTCGGTGTGGCTATTGTGCCACCCAGGTCTTTAAGGACTCCCAGAACACTTCCCCCCCCCCCCTCCCCCTCTCTCCCACCCCCCCATTTTAGGCCTATACAGCCACTGCTTGTCATGTCACCGCAAGCTCCTCCACCCACACCCCAACTGCAACCCCGGGCCATACAATTCTTTGGCATTTATGATGTCACAGTTTGGGGGGAAAGGGGTCAATTTGGCGTACAAAAGGAAGGTCAAGGAAGGGGAGCGAGGGCGGCGGAATTGGGGGGGGGGGGGGGGGGGGGGGCCTGGGGTGGGGAGTGAAATTAGCAGCCAATGAAAAATTTAGCGAGGCCATTCAGCGTCCGCTCTACCCCAGTCGAGTATAATAAGCTGCTCCCATTGGCCATGTCTGCGGCCTCTAAAGGCCTCCAATCAGAGAGTGGCGGCCACATCAGCGGCGGGAAAGCTCACAAATTTATGAGGAGTCACCCCCAGCCTCTAAATCTGTCCCCCGAACAGGCACCCCATGGCTCTGCATGCGGGCGAGGCCCAGCCTGTGGGGGCAGTTTATCGGTGAGCTCTGAATCAAAGCAAATCAAATCGATTTTATTTGTATAGGGCTTTTTTTTTTTTTTTTTACAGAAAACTGTCACAAAGACGCTTTACGGAGTAACAGAAACCAGCCCGGAACCCCCCAAATAGCAAGCAATGAGGCACACCTTATCCCATGGAGTAACCCCTTGTTACATGAACTTGGAGGCAAGAGAGGGAGAGGGAGAGAGAGAGAGAGAGAGAGAGACAGAGAGAGAGAAAGGTGTGATAACATTAGACGGATGAGAGGAATGGAAAGGTATGGAGAGAGGAGAGATGGAGAGTAAGGGACAGGGAGAAAGGCATGGGGAAAGAGTGAGAGATAGCGAGAGAGAGAGAGAGAAAACGAGAGAAAGGGGGAGGGGCATTTTAGGCAGTCTGAATATGAACAAAGTTCATTGTTTTGCCCAGTCCTCAATCTATGCCCGTTCTTTATTTTCCTTTATATCCCGTGTGAATGAGGTTGCCTGGGCAACGACGGAATGAGAAAAAATGTCCCCTTCCCCCCCACCCCAAAAAAAGGGGGTTTGGGGTGATTGGGGAAATGGGAAAGGGGGGAGGAGGAGGAGGAGGTACAGGCAACATTTCCAGCGAACACAGATCAGGGCTCGAAAGGGCGGAGAGGGGGAAAGGAGGGAGAAATCCAAAAGTAAATGAAAGTGACTGGTCCATATCGGCCCCGCCCGATTTCCATGTAAATGAGCAGCGAGGGAAAAGGACATTTTTGTTTTCCGACCTGAGGGGCTGGTTCCACGCCGTCACGACACCTCGCTTTGATAGCTCTCCGTCCCCCCGTCCCCTGTACCCCCAAACTGACGGACCTCCGTGACAGCAGCCCCAGCAGTGCCCGAGGGCACCCCGAAATACTCCACTGAGGGCCGTGCGGTACCCCCGTGGCGCGGACAAGCGTCTCCTTTGTGTCCGCTCCCGGGTTAAGGGAAGTGGGCTATTCGTTCACCCCAGACCACACTGGGCTTGCCCAGTTTCAGGGGATACTGTCTGGGCACCGAGCTCCAAACACTACGTACCTGCGCGCGCGTGTGTCCGTGTCCGTGTTTGTGTGTGTGTGTGTGTGTGCGCGTGTGTGTGTGCGCGTGTGTGTGTGTGTGTGTGTGTGTGTGTGTGCGTGTGCGTGTGCGTGTGTGTGTGCGTGTGCACGTGCGCGTGTGTGTTTGTATGTGTGTGTGTGCGCGCGCGTGTGTGTGTGTGTGCGTGTGTGTTTGTATGTGTGTGTGTGTGTGCGTGTTTGTGTGAGTGTACTCGTGTGTGTGTGTACGTGCGTGCATCTGTTCATGTGTGTGTGTGTGTGTTACATGCCTAAATGTGCATATGTATGTGTGTATGTGCCAATATGTAGGTGTGTGTGTGTGTACGCGCGTGTTACATGCTTAAATGTGCATATGTATGTGTGTATGTGCCAATATGTAGGTGTATGTGTGTTGGTGTGTATAACATGAGTCCTGTGCTTGCTATTTTAATCTGACATGCCTGTACAGTGTACACTACTGGATGCCAAAACATGACCGACTAGATTTGGTTCAGGGTTTTGCTATAGCGTGCTACAGAGGGGTAAAGCTTCAACTTATTTGAGGACTCTCTGGAGGGTTGTGAGATATTGTACAAAGCTAATAAAATTACTGTACACATTCCCACTAGCATAATAAACACAGCACTAGTGCGCATATAGGCCTAAGTGAAAAACATTTAAATTGTATATTTGAACAGTACATTAACTTTAATTGGCCAGTACTGGAAGCAGAGAAACAGACTACCACAAGTGTTTAAAAAGTGCACTTGACCTGCAGGAATTGCTAAAAAGTTGTAAAAAGTCGTAGTTGTTTCACACTGCAGGGCAATACTACCTGAAAACTACAGCTGCTGCTGCTGCTACTACTACAACTACTACTACTAATAATAATAATAATACTAATCCTGCTACTACTAATCCACAATTTCTGAACACTTTGAAATATGGATATCGTTTTTAACGGACGATTCCCAATTTGCGTTATTTTTATTATTCACTTTTTTTTTTTTTCGTTCTTTCACTGCGTTATTTGAAAAGCCTTCCTCCCGCGGAGTGGCGGGGGGGGGGGAGCTCGCGCTGATGACAAATTCATTTCCTTTCTCCGCACCTGCCGCACAGCTGTTCGCCTCGCGGAGCGAGCTCGTCTCGCGCTTAGCTGACTTTCCTTTGGTCGCCGTCCAGGCGCTACAGTACATTAGACCGAGCGGGTGACGGGGGGAGGCCGGATACTTCAAGCGTTCGCAATTAGTTGGCCTATAGGGTGAGATCATATTATTTTCAAATAACAATCTATGCTCAGCTGGGCTATAACGGTCTATAAATGCTGTAATGTATTTGCTAAACTGCATGCCTGGGTGGTCCGTCCAGTGTGTCTTGTATGGATAACAAGTCGGCTAATAGCAGTGCAGTTCATCTGTCTCGACCTGTCAATCTATGCAAAGACCAACACCAGGTACAATATCCTAAGTACAATACGTATATATTATTGGGGGCAAAAAAACATGCTTTTGTCCGGGTATATCCCTAGATTCAATTATTTTAACCAGGAACCAGATATAATATCCTAGAACACCCACAGTACAACATCCAGTGCTAAATCAACGCTTACAGAGTACATATGGTCCTACTCTGATCTAGAGTTGGACCACATGCACTCTGTTAGAGTTGAAGGAACACTGGACATTTTACTGTACAGGGGGATGCTCCAATTCCTCCAAAGTCATCCCTTGAATAGAGAAAATGTTATTCAATGTTTTTCAGGAGTCAGGCACTATTTAAGCAAATGATGATTGCATAAAGACTATTTTATTTGGCTAGAGATTTTGAGCCATATACTTTTTATATTTCTGTATTTGGACAAGATATCCATCTTTTAAAAGTTCTGCAAGAAGTGAATATCTTCACTTCTGCAGTGACTGCCCTTTATTTAGCCAAATCAGTCAACCCGATTTACTGTGCTGAACGTTGTGTTGCACGTTGACAGGTGAGAGTGCAGTGTTCCGTGCTCACCTGTCGGTTCCTCCGTGCTGCTCATGCTGGTTGTCGGGGGGGCAACAGGAATCTCTGCGTTCCAGGAGGAAAAATGGCAAAAGGCACAGACAGTTAAAATAAGCATCACAGCTGCATTGAAAATCACAAAGCTAAATCAAGGCTGTGAGCTGCATACATAAAGGATTAGCACTTTTGTTTGAAATTCGGTCAGTTTGGCCATAAACATGCAAGGCAAGCATTTAAAGTTTATTTAATATATGGCATTTTATGTTACCATGCTCCTGAATTTTGAGGTGTATAAGGGAAGAGAGCTAGCTCACTTAGTGGTGATGTATAAGTTTTTTTAATGCAGGTGGATAATATCTGTATCAATGAACCTTCCACACATTTTTGTAACAGCAGGTTTGCATTGGTGCAAGTGAAAAAAAATGCACCAATGCAAAAAAAAAGAGATTTGTTTGCAAGGACTTCAACTCTTTCAGTCCCCTGGTCTGCAACTGCAGTTGCGGTGGCAGGAAGTTGTCATCGAAGGAGGTGACACAAACAGGAAGCTCCTCCTGCCTCCAGAGGAGGGAACAGTAAAAATATAATAACAAAAACACCTTGTACATTGTCGGCTGAGAAACTCACAAGACAAGTGCAAGACAGCGGATTGGTCACATTAGGAAAGAAGGAAGTGAGAAAAGGCTTGTGAAGTGAAGACCAGCAGCCGGGCCATGCAAACTACAGGGGTGTGTTCAGGTTTGATTAAGCCATTAAATTGAACATTTGGTCTGGGTTTTATATTTTAAGAAGCCTATAATAAGTCATTTGGGAAATAAATATTTGAAAGGTGTGTCTGTGATTGGAAAAATATTAAATGGATTTCTCAAAATATTTAGTAAATTAATGTTACTTAGTAAGTAATTGGTACACATTTCATTTTGGTGAAATAAAATATTACAATATGGACTGTTTTATGATAATTTTTCAGGTTTTTAAGCTGGAAGGAAAGTTTTTTCCAGTCTTTGGTAACGTAAATTCTTTCCTGTGCTATTTTATAACTTTAGTTTGGTGTATTAGTGATAATTTCTGTTGGAATGAACAGGACCGAAAATATCTGTTAGGATTCAAATATGCAGTTTCTTTGTGGGGCTTGGCTCTATGGTGATCTGCACTGAAAGGTATTAAGAGTTCCTCTTTGTAACATCACAGTGCTAGTTGGCTACACTGGCGGAAGGCGGGTTTCCATTTTGTCTTAACGAGTTGACTGGATTCAATCAAAACAGTCAAATGATCTCAAGAGGTCAACTTCTATTCAATCAAAAAAAAAAAACTTACTGATCTGGTGCATACAGTCAGTACAGATTTATTGAAAGCAGCTTATTCCTTTAAATATATCTTTGGACTGCATGCTTTAAATTTAAAATAAAACTTAAAATGTCGTACAGATGCTGTAGTTGGTGTTAAAACACACAACCACGCCCTCCAGTATGGAAGCCACATATGCACCTTGATGTTGGTGCAGAACCCTACCAGTACCCCGGAGAAACGACTCCGTTTCCTGTCAAACTGAAATTGGCAGACAGGCTCTGTTGCTGCATTATTTCATATTAAGCTATTAAAGGTATAACGTGATATCTTGCACTTACAGGAGAAAAGTAAACGTTTTCAGTTGAGTCAATGAGACCACTTTCGTGTCCTGGTTTCACCCTTTGAGTTTGTTACTTTCCAGAAAAATAAAATATCAAGGAAATGTGATTCCTGTGTGTTGTACAGCCTTGATTTATCCTCTTGAATCTCGGCCAAGGCTGAACAGAAAGGTTTCAATTTTATGGCCGATCGGTTGAGCTTCCAAACACAATTTAAATGCGAAAGGCATTTGTTGAAAAATATGCCGCTTGTAATTGAAAGAAATGTCCAATGACGACGGTGAATGGCATTGTATTCATACGTTTATCATTGATATCTCTATGGAGGATGCCAGGTGCCTTTGAGATAAAGCCAGGCCACAATTCAGACCGGCGCCATTTTGGGCTCCTGCCGTTTTATCTCTCACGGGGCTGAAATCTGCGGCCTTTCGATACCGCCAACAAATAAATCCCTGACCGCTGGCCAGAGGCCGAGTCCGCTCGGCCCTTTCCCTGGGAGTCCGAACGCCAGGCCGCTGCGATTTCGAAACGATTTCGATGATCCGCGTCTCTTGTCGGTTTTAAATCGCTCGTCGGAGAAAACCAATAACGGTCAAAAATAGGGGAGAAAGGAACGGCCAGCTCCAAGATGTTTAATAATATGTAATAAGTGGGTGGCAGCTAAGGCAGTGGATAGATGGGTTTTGATGGGCTGCTGGAGCCCCTGAGCAGTGCTGAAAGTACAGCTAACGGGCTAATAGCTAAGGGCTAATAGGCTATGGGCTAACGGGCTAACGGCTATGAGCTAATGGTTAAGGGCTAATGGCTAAGGGCTGATGGGCTTATGGGCTAATGGGCTAATGGCTAATAGGGTGGGGTTGCAGCGGCTGGTGCACGTACTTATGCAGGGAGCAATGGGGGACCGGCTCTGCTGGTAGCCCTTAGCACAGCGGTTGCATGTGATGCCAGTCACGCCGTCCTTACAGGGACACTGGCCCGTGGTCTGGTTGCAGGTTTTGCCCGCAGCGCCCACGGGATGGCAGTCACAAGCTGTGAGGAACAGAGAAGAGAAGAGGTGAGAGAAAAGGAGTGCGCACACACACACATATATACACACACACACACACACACTATACACACACACACACACATATATACACACACACACACACACACACATATATACACACACTATACACACTCACACACATGCACACGCATATACACACACACACTATACACACACATACACACTCACACATATATACACACACTATACACACTCACACACATGCACACGCATATACACACACACACACACACACACTATACACACTCACACACATGCACATACGCACGCACACACACATATATACACACACTATACACACACATACACACACACACACATGCACACGCATATACACACACGCACTATTCACACTCACACACATGCACACACACTATACACACACACACACACACATATACACACACTATTCACACTCACACACACACATATATACACACACTATACACACTCACACACATGCACACACACACACACACACACATATATACACACACTATACACACTCACACACATGCACAAGAATATACACACACACACACATATATACACACAGTATTCACACTCACACACTATACACACTCACACACATACACACTATACACACATGCACACGTATATACATACACACACACACACACACTATACACACACACACGCACAAGCACACACACATGCACACACGGAAAGCACAAGCAGCACAAGTAAACAGTAACTGGTGTAGAGGTGTGGGCACAAGTAAATAGTGGTGATTTGCAGAGCGCAGGTAAACAGTAACACAGGTGCAGCAGTGACAGCACAGGTAGACAGTAACAGGTGTAGAGGTGTGCGCACAGGTAAACAGTGACACAGTGAGTGCCTTGGACAGGACAGGTGCGAAGCCGAGAGTGGAACAGGACCTGTAGCACTTCCTATCCACTGACTCTGGATCAGTCAAGCACCATGGCAAAAGCACCTCCACACAGTCAGCATAGTCTCAATCCACAGACTCTGGATCAGTCGAGCATAAACACCATGGCAGAGGGGTCTCCAGTCTCTCTACACAGTCAGTGCGTTCTCCCCAGCCAGCTGTGTCCTCCTGTCACTGTCCTCTTTTAGCATATTAGTAATTTACAGATACTGACGTTCAGCATTAAGCAACAAGGTCTACCAAACATGTTGATGCGATTGTATAAGGGGAAAAGCATTGCAGTACACTTTTAAGAGATATACATCCAGTGAGTTTCTTCCCCTTCGCGCTGAAAAAGACGGTTTTGGATGGGCGTTGGACATTTTTTTTTTTTTTCGTTTTTACATGCCCTGCGCTGATTGGTTAACTGGCCGGAAATTACACGGCGCCGTTCCCATTTTCTACCGCTCCGGAAAAGCGAAAAGCAAACGGACGTCCGTTACGTCAACAGGTGGGCTACACCAATTGAACTGCGTAAGAACGTATACTGTTGGGTACGCCGCATATGTCTGAGCCGGAGTCGTTTCTCCAAATATAAAGACATGGAGGAACTGTCCAAATGGTGAGCTTTTTAAAGTATCTAATCGCAAACTATAAGTTAGCTACCTACCGTATACTTAGCTAGAGAAGTATAAAGCCAACCTGCAGCTTTCGTCCAAGCTCTTGCTATTGTTGCCGGAACCTGGAAAGATGACAATTCCCTGATACAACACATTTAATGTGGCCGGTGTTGCTAGTTTTGTTTTAAAATCTTGCTGGCTCGTTCGCTCGTAAGTGTACTATGCAGTCGAAGATTGTAAATCATAAGAAGGTAGACGTTGCCTCATTCTTTGCAGAGGCTGACCAAGCCAGGGCGTAACTATGCAAATTACGTAATTTTAAATGATTGGCTGTTTTCACGTAAGCCGAAACTGGGGCTAATTCCGAACGGACCTTTTGCCATTGTGATGTTTGTTGTTATACAACGGCAAAAAAAAAAAAAAAAATGCGAAGTTGAACTGAGTTCACATTTTACCGACACACAAGTCTCTTCTCTATTATATCTCGCTCTTCACTAAATAAGCCTGCATTTATTTTACCTTTATTTAACCAGGTACCCCAGTACTGACATTTATTTTACCTTTATTTAACCAGGTACCCCAGTACTGACATTTATTTTACCCTTATTTAACCAGGGACCTCAGTGCTGTATTTTGCCAATACCTCCCTATTGCATATTGTTTCTACAGAGCTGAGTAAATATGCATTGGCATTCAGACTTTCAGAAAAAATCTATTGGCTCCACAAGTTGTCTCTGTCAGGCAACAGTCCAGTTCTGGTAAACCGGTTTAGGACTTCCATCTCCTGCAGGAGCTAGCTCTGTTTCGTGTCACCCGTCATGGCCTGTTTTCACCTCACAAACAGTTTATTCAGTTTAAAAGTCTGGTCTCACACGGATGGCTTGCATCCCTATTTTTGAACTGGGAGACCTGTGTCATGCACCAAATTCTTTCTCACTTGGGCCATTGCGTATACAGCCGCATCAGTTGGAAGAACTATGTATCTGTTTGCATTTGCACCTACTATTTTTATTGGGGTTTGCACGTTAAATCCAGCATGTGTTTTAATGCGGCACAGCGTGGCCCCAGAACATCGCACTAGTTACCAGCAGACCCCCTCTTTCAACAGAAATGGTACAGTCCAACTCTGAGCCTAACTCCTGTGTGTGGAATGGAACACTGGCGTCCCATAGGCCTTTAAGGTGTGAGATCACAAATATGCGATCAGAATGTTCTAAACTGAACATTCTAATGCTGATGATGTAACAGTCACTGCCGGTAAGTGAAAGCAACAGGATTCTAGAACACTGGCTTACAATTTTAGAAGAAGAAGAAAAAAAAAACCTGCTGTTGGAAGGGTTAAACAGGCTGTTCAGCTTTTAGGCACAAAGCGGGGAGCAGCAGGGCTGGACCAGGCTGTCTCTGTCAGGCTTATTAAATGAACAGTCTGGGAGTTGACGACAATAATATCAGATTTTACCCTTGATAAGTGAGGTATCTTTTTTCCTTTTTAAACCTTTGGATGCCGGCCTCTGGAGGAGACCGTTTGGCTGTGCGTCGAGCGCTCAAAACTCCTGGGAGAGGGCGTCTGGGTGTCGATAACGGGGCTAAGCTGCTCAGGCCCAACCTGAGATGTAAAGGACATTTAGCCGGAGAACTCCTCGAATAAAGCTCCCCATTAATACGAGTACGGAACACGTTTCAGAGAAGTCTGCTTTGGCCATTTTTTGTCAGGAAGATTGCGCTTTAAACGTGAGATTTTACTTGCGCTGCCAAAGATTAACCATAAAACGCGTGTTTGAAGTTCAAACCATGCTCCCCCCCCCACCACCCAGCACCAGCAGATTAATTTGTTGGTTTCTGGAAGCATTCCAGCACTGGCAAGTGTGTGCTGTGGTTGCGGTCAGCGTGTAGCAAAATCACTTTTACAAAAATTTTTTTTTTTTTAAGGGCTTTGTAAATGTAGCATTCTGTGAGTGGCTTTTTATTATTTTTTATTTTCACTTTTCATTATATGAAACTATCATTTTTTGTCTGTTACCGTGGTGTGGTTGGTTTTTTCATGTCTGTTTTAAAAAAACAAAAAAAAAACAACACTTGTTAACAGACTTATTAAAACACATACTGATACTAAAAAATAAAAACAAAAACAGCGTGGTCACTTAAAAAAGCAGTGACTTTAAACCCCCAAACCAGACTGGTGAAAGGTGCATTAGAAGTGTCTTGCTCAAGGGCAAGCTGGTAGCCTGTGGGGGGTGGGAGGGGTTTGGGGGGGGGGGGGGGCAATGCAGCGGCAACCAGAGAAAAATCACCCAGGCCACCCTGGCCACGTTTGCCCCACAGCGGATGAAGAATGAGGCTGCAAATCGCTGCAATGAATCCGCACACATTCCACACAGCCGCTGGCTATGCTGCTGCTTCTGCACAAATGGAAGGATTTTCCCGACGTTTTTGTTTCTTTTTTTGCGGGTGGTTGGGGGGGGGGGGGGGGGGTCGGGGGGCGGGGTTCATTCCAAGAATAACTGCACTGGTAATGATATTTCTGTGTTTGATTTTCACGTCCAAAAGACACACGCAGACGGCTGGTGCAGCCGGCGCAGTAAATGCGTTGAATAATGCGACGGAGCGCTGGGTTTGTCGCTCGAGGAGAGCGCGGCGATCGGGTTGGGTTACAGCGTGGTGATCGGGTTGGGTTACAGCGTGGTGATCTGGTTGGGTTACATGGCAGCGATCGGGTTGGGTTACCGTGTGGCGATCGGGTTGGGTTACAGCGTGGCGATCGGGTTGGGTTACAGCGTGGTGATCTGGTTGGGTTACATGGCAGCGATCGGGTTGGGTTACCGCGTGGCGATCGGGTTGGGTTACAGCGTGACGATCGGGTTGGGTTACCGCGTGGCGATCGGGTTGGGTTACAGCGTGACGATCGGGTTGGGTTACAGCGTGGCGATCAGGTTGGGTTACAGCGTGGCGATCGGGTTGGGTTACCGCGTGGCGATCGGGTTGGGTTACAGCGTGACGATCGGGTTGGGTTACAGCGTGGCGATCAGGTTGGGTTACAGCGTGGCGATCGGGTTGGGTTACTGAACGGCGATCGGGTTGGGTTATAGCACGGCTATCGGGTTGGGTTATAGTGTGTACAGTTGAATTATGAAAGTCAGAAGTCATTAGAAATTTTGAAGGGGCGGGGGGGGGGGGAACCCTGGAGAACGAGGGTGGGGAGGGGTGCCTGGAACATTTCGGCCTTCCCGCAGAATGGTTCATAAAGTTCTGGAAATGTGTGTGCTTAATTCATTAAACGGAGCGGGAGAGCCACTGCACAGAGAACTTCCCCCGCCTTTGTGCCCCCCCCCCTTCCCCCTTCCCCCCCCCTCCCTCATCTGTTCTGCAAATATAGTTTATAAAAATGTTTAAACTGGCATCGGAGAGGGGGTGGTGGTTCATGTCATTTGTCACCGTTCAGTAATGGCAACAGGTTCCTTATTGTAGCGCTGCTTTTGGATGGAATTGAGCAGTCCAGTAAACTTTGGATAGTGTTTGTTTGTAATTACATTTGGCTTTAAGACTCCTGGCAACCTTCAGGGGGGCGGGGGGGGGCGCTGACTGCTGGTTGGTGATCAGACGTGTTTATACTTTAATTTCGGCCTGTGTGACGCAGTTTGAAACGAGACCCGGAGATGAACGGAGGGTGAAAATGCTATTATTTTTTATTATTTTCCAAAAAGCCTGATTGCCGACTGGCTCTGATTTGTGCGGGTGAACAGTCCAGGTAAACTCGTAGCTGTGGGCGCACAGTGGCCGGCAGTGGAGGGTAATGGGTAAGAAACCTGAAGGTCGCGCAGGTTCGATTCTCGGGTATGACACTGCCGTTGTACCCTTGAGCAAGGTACTTAACCTGCATTGCTTCAGTATGTATCCAGCTGTATAAATGAATGCAATGCTAATGCTATGTAGAATGTTGTGTGAGTCGCTCTGGATAAGAGCGTCTGCTAAATGCCTGTAATGTAATGTAATGTGATGTAATGCACACAGCGTTGGAGTCCAGGGCTTTTAAAGAGTGAAAAGCCTGAAGTCAACCTGAATGCCTGTCCTCGCATGTCAAGATAGAGATGGAGTTAAGCTAGTGATGTCACTGAACGTGCTCCTCTCTGCTGGTCTTGCTTTGTAGTGCTTCAGGGAGCGATTTGGTGGGATTTTACAGTCAGCGATTCGGGTGTAGAGATCACAGGCAGTGATTTGGCATTGAGATCACAGAGATTTTAGGTGTAGAAATCACAGAGGTAGCGATAACAGCACTGATTTGGGTGGAGAGATCACAGAGAGAAATTTGGGCACAGATAGTGTTTTGAGTTCAGGTGACAGGCAGTGATTTGAATCAAAAGATCACAGACGGTGATTTTTGGTTTAGAAATCACAACACACTGATTTCAGAGGTAGCGATAACAGCACTGATTTGGGTGGAGAGATCACAGAGTGCAATTTTGGCACAGACGGTGCTCACAGATGGTGATTTGAGTGGAGGTGACAGGCAGTGATTTGGATTGAGAGATCACAGGCGACAGTGGTTTGGTTCACAGCTAGGAATTTTGGGTGCAGAATCACAGTGATTTCTGTAGCACAGACTGACAGGTTTGGGCGTAGCGCCTGCAGGCGGCGTGGGGTTGGCGGTCGGCCGGTACCCTGCAGCCGGTGCGCGGGTGGTTTGAGCGGGGCTGTTGGCGGGCGGGCCGTACCTCTGCAGGCCTTGCGGTGGGAGATGGGCTTGGTCAGGTCCCTGTAGAAGCCCTCCTTGCAGTAGTGGCAGTGGCGCCCGGCGGTGTTGTGGCGGCAGTTGAGGCAGACGCCGCCGCTCTTCCTGCCGGACAGCTTGTACAGCTCCATGTTGAAGCGGCAGCGCCGGGCGTGCAGGTTGCAGTTACACGCTGCGTGGACAGACGGGACAGACGGACACACAGACAGACAGACAGGTAAGCACAGCTGTTTAACTGCATTTGAAAATTAATTCTTTGGAGCCATCCATGCAAACATTCTATAAACCAGGATTGGTGGTTTAGGGGGGATGGGGGGAGCCTATCCCAGCATGCATTGGGGAGAGAGGCAGGAACACACCCTGGACAGGTCGCCAATCTATCACAGGGCTCACACAACATTCACTCACACACTCATGCCTAGGGGCAATTTAGACTCTCCAACCTTGAACTGCATGTCTTTGGACTGTGGGAGGAAACCGGAGCAACTGTCGGAAACCCGTGGGGACACAGGAGAACATGCAAACTCCACACAGAAAGGCCCTCAGTCCTGATTCAAACTTACTTCTTTCTAGCTGTGATGTAACAGTGCTATTCACTGCACCTGAATTTCCTGAAATTCCTTTTCTCCTAATTAGGAATGTCCAGGTGTATGGTCTCGCTGCTGCAACCTCTTCCGTGAGTTTGGGAGAGATCGCGGGCAAACTGCTTAACCTCCTTACACCCTGCAGTCCCGCCAGCTGACCCTCACAGTCAGGGTGCACTCAACGCACAGAGGGTCCAGACAGACTGCGGGGTCCTGCTTGATCTTTATGTTGAATAACCCAAAATTTTAGTTAACTTTTGAGCTGTTGTAATCATTTTCAAAACACATTCACGGGGAGGGATACAACTCGCATCGTTTCTATTTCGGACACCTTGCATAAAACCTGAGCGATTCTATTAATACCTGCCAAGATTCCAGTGAAAGCTCAGCCAGGCCCGTGGCCTGGTTCTCCCGCCTGATATCTGAAGCGGTTTGGAGACGTGAGGACAGGGTGGAGGAACGCCCGCGTCAGGGGGCACCGACTGCCCGCTATCGCCCGGGCTGTTCCCAGCACCCATCTCCCTCCCGCACACATTACACTACATTACAGGCATTTAGCAGACGCTCTTGTCCAGAGCGACTTACACAACTTTTTTTGCATTGTATCCAATTGTACAGCTGGAGATATACTGAAGCAATGCAGGTTAAGTACCTTCTTATACAGCCTACCGGGGAATCGAACCTGTGACCTTTAGGTTACAAGACCAACTCCTCACCCATTATACGACACTGCCGCCCACATTAGCCTCGTTAGCTTGCCTAATCAGTGCGCTAATTACCCCTGGCGGCGGCCTGGGTGCCAATAAGCTCCACTCAAACCGGTCCGCCTGGGACGTCCGTTTCTAAGCCTGTCGCGCATTCATTTCACTGCTCCCTGTAGGCAGCAACCGGTGATCCTCATCCACAGACCTGGACTGTCGCCATAGCATTCCGCCCATATATGCTACAAGTCCGGCAGGTGCTCCTATGCAGAATATCATGCCCATATCCCCGAAAGCCAGGTAAGAAAAATGCTGCCTGAAGCATTTCACATTAGCAGTCAGATTCCGATGTGTACAGTACTCGCACTGTGAAAAGACATCGTAAAAACGCATTGCTGCAGGAACAGAGAGTTTGGCTTGGGGAGCCACCATTACGGTTGAAATGCAGACGACAGTAGCCTGAAAGGTGTGGCACGGTGAGGTGTGAAGATTAGGCCTCTTCATCCGTGTGATGAAGGTCAAGCCACAGCCTTGACCCCCACCCCCCCCCCCCCCCCAACCTCGCTGGGGCTTTCACCATCCCCCCCCGGCACCCAGTCCACACAATACCCTGAGGAATCCGAGCCTCGCGCCCGCGACACGCCGAGTATCAGCGGAGAGCGTTCCGAGTGTTCCGGAGTGTTCCGTGGCTGGAAAAGGGGGTGGGGAAGTTCCACTCGGGGGGGGGGACAGGACGGGACGCGCACGGTCCACTGTAACTCCGCCGTGAGGCCCTTCTCCGGTTATTCTGGGAATGAGTGTGAGAGAGTGTGTGTGTGTGTCCCTGTATGTTTTGTGTGCACATGCATGTGCGTGAGAGTGTATGTCCATGTCTGTTATGCCTGTGAGTGTGAGTGTGTATGTGTGTGTGTGTGAGACAGAGAGAGAGAGTGTGAGTGTGTGTGTGTGTATTTTTAAATCGGGTCAAACAGGTTTAATCATAAAGGGCTGATTAGCCTGCTGAGTGGAGAGCCAGGCTGAGGGGCTTGTGTTCTGCTCAGGACCCTACAGTCCAGGTTAAATTAATTTCACAGCAGAACGGCCACATCTGCCCACCAGAAGCAGCGTATTTAACCGACACGCACTGCTGCCAGGCACTCATCCGTACAGTAGGTCTGACTGGTTTTCACACTGCAGGTGGCACACAGTACTACAGGGCGGCTAGCGCTAGTGCTGCTTTGTGATTGGAGGAGATCCAGTTGCGCCTCATTGGGAGGAATCGTGAGGAGTCGCCGCTGAGCTCCTGAGGGAGGCGCGGACGGGGGGTTACCGAAGGTCCTCGCCAGCTTCCACCTCTCCGCCCCAGACGTTTTTCTGAGTTTTCCCAACAATAAATACTTCAGTTACGCGTTTCGAGACCAGCTGTTGCTTTGCAGAGAGGGACAACACAAGGCCCTCGGTTCAGCCACTTGGGTTATTTATCATTTCACTCGTATCTGGAATGCTTTTGATAGTTTCAGAAAATATGAACTTTAAAAATTGGTATTTATGCAGAGCCTCCACCCCCACAGCCCCCCCCCCCACCCCCCCACCCCCTTATCTGAAGATCTAAATTGGATTTTCTCCGTGTTGTTTCACTGAAAACCATCACCTCAGCATGACGTGAACCACCTGAAAGATTAGAGAGTGTACAGGAAAGAAACGCAGTGTGGGTTGTGTGTGTCTTTGATCACGCTAACCGGAGTGGACAAAGCCAAGAAAACGACTTTTTTTTAAATTAATTTTGACAGGGGTAATGGCGTGTATGATGCCGGTTTAATACAGCACACGGTGCAGGCGGTGGCTTTAACCAGCCCAGCTGGAGGGCAGCGCACACAGCTTTGCACTGAGGCAGAAACCCGCATCGTCAACTTCAGTGCCTCAGTGTCGTCTCCTCGGTCAGCCAGTCCCCACCCAGCAAGCTCTCAGAAATCGATCCCAACGAAGGTGTACGACCGTTATTTAAACGTAATTCTCAGCCTAAAACCTCGTCAGGCATAAAGCCGTTTATTGTATATTCATAAGTGTAACACGCATCTTTTATAATTAATGTAATGTAGCCTTATGACCGTTATGAATGCAACTTCTTTAATCTTAGTCATTGTAAGCGGCAAACAGAGGGACTTATTTCATCCTTGCTTTAAATTCAGAACCTTGTGCATTGGATGAGAGTTTATTTCTATTAAACTTAAAAAAGAAAATGAGGCTTGTGAGAAAGATGGACAAGGGAGTTAGGGAACTGAGCAAACCTATCTTGAAAGTACTTCCGCAATGCTAGCTTTGGATGTGCAAGTGGCCAAGGTTAGAGAAGCTCGGAATCCTTTAGCTTACTGTGTTCTGGAACTGCTTGGAGAGAGAGAGAGAGATGGAACTGAGTGGATCTCTAACAGACAGACTCACCGAGAGATATTATCAGGCCAGTTTAACCGTTTTAACATTTCCAATTAGCGATAGCTAACTGGCTGGGATAATTGGCTTCACCAAGAATGAATGTTTCCTGTGCTAAAGCCGCGTGCCCTGCAAGAAACACAAGGTCAAAGGTCAAAGGTCAAAGCAACACTAATCCATCAATTAACCTGGACTTAACCCTTCAAGCTCTTATTCCTTAGCATATATGTGCCAATCACTTGAAAAGCATCCACTGAGACGGGGCCAGAAAGATAATTGTTAAATGTGTACATCCATCCATTATCTATACCTGCTTATCCTGAGCAGGGTCACGGGGGGTGCTGGAGTCTATCCCAGCATGCATTGGGCGAGAGGCAGGAATACACCCTGGAGAGGCCGCCAATCTATCGCAGGTGTACAGCGTGTACAATTAAATGTTAAATCCTTCCATCCTTTGTACACTACAGAGATGATCATCTTGCCAGCAGAGTGATGAATCAATGAGAGACCTCTGAAATTGTCTTTTTAATTAATACATTAACAGATCAATAGTCATTTTTCAGTGCAGTGCTCAGACACACAGACACGCACACGCAAAGGAAATGAACAGAAGGCCGTGAATTCATAATGAATAAATTAACCCGACGCGTGAGTTTGCCCACCGCCCGTAACGCTCTTAAACTAGAGCTTTTTTTGGGGGGATTTTTTTAAACAGCTGCGATGAAAAGCGCTACTGGTTTCTGTAAAAGCGTACGATGGTGGAATGTAAGCGGCAAAAGTTCCTTAAAACACCGCGAGAGAGAGGGTCCCGGGACCCGATTTTAGGCCGTAGTGGAACGTGCAGGTCCCCCCGGTGTAGTGCTGGGGAAACGGGACTGTGTGTGTGTGTGTGTGTGAGGGAGACACGTGGCTTCCACACGCACGTGTGTGTGTGTGTGTGTGTGAGGGAGTACACGTGGCTTCCACACGCACGTGTGTGTGTGTGTGTGAGGGAGACGCGTGGCTTCCACACGCACGTGTGTGTGTGTGTGAGGGAGACACGTGGCTTCCACACGCACGTGTGTGTGTGTGTGTGTGTGTGAGGGAGACGTGTGGCTTTCACACTGGCGGAAATGTTTTCTCGTGCGTATTGCATTTCTTGTTCTCTGGCCTGTGTCTCCCACCTGCCCCCTGTGTGTGTGTGTGCGCGTGCGCGTTTGTGTGTGTGTGCGTGTGGGTGTGTATGTGAGGGGGTGTGTGTGTGTGTGTCTATGAATCAGACTGCGCCACATTCCCCTGTAACAGCGCTAACCGCCCCCCCAGCAGCTAACAGCTGCCCCGTGTCCCAATTAGGGGCTTTTTGCTATGTTAGCAGCCCTGGCGCTACATTTAGCAACAACAAAGGCCTCTTAATGACCCCCCATTACCCGCGCTAACGCGGTTTTAATGGCTGCGGCGGCCCCCAACACCGTCCCGTGTGGCAGGGGGCGGGCGACCACGCCTTCCTCACACCCCCGCCCCCCGCCCCCCCCCCTTTCAGTGGTGCCGGGTCACAATACGCGGCACGTTTTTAACGAGCGGGAGTCCTGTGATCTCCGGCGGATTTATTAGACGGAGTAGTCTGTGCGTTTGTGTGGTCCAATGAGCTGTTCCCAATAAAAACTTACGAGCGGTTGCCAGGGCAACTTTGCATGAACTAAATGTTGACTCGAGGGGGGGGGGAGGGGGGGGTCGGGACGCAGCGGAGAGAAACACCCGCGGACAAAAGCCTGGCTACTTTTGTATTGGGAACTGGCGCTTGGAAAATCTCCACGGAGACTGGATTGATGATGTGGGCGGGGCCTTTTTCTGGCTCTTCCCTTCCAAAGAACTGAGTGCTAATTGGCTGAGTGACAGCACTCGTCCCCGTGGTCATTGTCACTGCCAATCAGCATTGATTTGTTGCTGAAAAGATAACAGTTTCTGGCACATCCATTCTCCCTGTAAGAAGGCTAATTTATTTTTTATTTTTTTGTAGAACTTGGATTATTCGTGCCCCAGAGCAGTTGTACAAACTCATGTTCTCTTCCGTACAAAAGTCACGTCTCATAACTCATACATGAACCTTGAACGGTTGTGGCAAATTCTGTTTCAGCTGTGATCCTGAACAAAAAAAAAACTCTACAAGGGACACAAAACACAAAGGGTAATGTATGATTGTGCAATCAATTGCTGCTGTAACTTCCCCTGAGCTCTGGTTCTGAAGCCAATGATAATATGTTCTCTTTTACAAATGATACCCAGGTCTTTACAGTGTGACCACCACCCCTGTTCTGGTCTTTTTTTTTGTTGTCATTTTGGGAAAACTACAGAAGTTGTGAGGTGACGAAAAGTACGAAAACGAAAAGACGAAAAGTATCTGGGAGGATGTGTGATGGATCTCCCAGGTAATTCAGATGATCTCATGTTATGTGACCTATTGAGGTTTGTGCCTTTCTCTAAAATTTGATGACCATTGGCTTCTTTCCCTTTTCTGGAGATCTGTGACAGACGTTCTTACACAATTGCAGCCGGGATATTAGCCGGAATACATCACGAGTTCCCAGACTTATCCAACTCAGGGCTCCCCGAAAATGACTCCCTCCCCCTGTGGCCGTGGACCCCTAACTCAATAGCAGGTCCATTTTTCACTCTTTTATCAAACCCCTAAAACAGGCTGCGATGCCAGCGGTATTTAACGTGTGGGCATGAAATAATGCCTTGAATCATCATGACATTATATCTTAGGTCTGTGTGAGACATTTATTTTTTTTAATTTGCAAGTTTTTTAAAATACTTCTCCCAATTTTTGAGCAATCGCACCAATCAGCAACATTCTTTGCAAACCAACAAACTTCCACTACTGACGCGGGACAGCAGGGAGTAACTGGCGGTACTGGTGGTAGAGGTAAGGGGTGCAGTCCGCAGGATTTTCAATGTCTCATCACCCACCAGTGACCTGCTCCGGTCGACTGCGGTACCTGCAGTCAGCCCAAGTTGCTTATGATGTATTCTCAGTTTGGTGGAGTCAATTTGTGCAGAAGCCTGGCCCTGAATGGTCATTTCACCACGGCGTGTATTTTCTGTGAGCTGGGAATAACTTGGCAGGAAGGGGTCGGGCGGAGTGAGTTGGGCGACTACAGCCGCTGAAAGTTCAGTGACACGGAGAGCGACGGGAAGTTGGTCCTCCGCCTCTAATGAGCCTCTGGGAAAAGTTGCCGCGTCCCTGCGACACACTACTCAGACCCACTACGTGTGCATGCTCAGAGATGCAGAAGCCTGCTCGCACTGCGCACGCGCTCTAACACGGGCGAGAAACCGCGCGATTGCCCCGATCGCGGTTTCACCACAAGGTTTAAATTTGAAACTTGCCGCAGGCTGGAAGCCGGAGTCCGGCGACAGGCCTATCGGCGTTCGGAATTCCTGCGTTTTCCTGGTGTCCCCAAGCTCTCCGGAATCTTCTGTTTATTTCTCAACCTGTCGAGATGGGGTTTCTGGGGGGGGGGGGGGGGGGGGTCGTGGACCAAAACAAACTTTGGGAAGCCATTAAAAGAGGTCACAGCTCTGGTTTTAACGAGGCTGAGCCAGGCCCATCCATCACAGGCCTGATTGGAATTTACTTTAACAGACACCGCTGTCTCGCTGCACTTGTTTGGCTTACGGCACTAATTTATTTTATCTCCATGGATACCGAGCGCGAACGCTCGACGGCAAACAGCTGATCTTTTTTTCTTTCGTGTCATTTCTTCTCTGCGGGGGTTCAAACGTTGACGCAATGTCGCCTTGGCCTTTTCGAACCTCGTCTATCAGCGCGATAGAGGCGTTGCGTTCGGCCGTGTCTGTTGGAAACTACTGTTTCCACGTGGGGGGGGGCAGGGGGGGTCCATGCGCGGCAGGGGCAATCCCGTAGCAGGGTTCCCAAGTGCTATTCTTACTGTATTGTTTTTTCTAATTCCGCTCTTTGTCCGCGTTTGTTATTGGGGCAGTTAGCTCATTTCCCACCGTGCCGCTGTGGAAACCCCTCATCCCCCCCCTTGTCCCCCTCCATGGAAAGCAGATATAGTATCTCAACCCTTGCTGTCCTGCGGAAACAGTGTTCACTATCTGACTAAATAAACCAGCAGAGGGCCTATGTCCCACCCCCCTCAGCCTGGGGGGGGGGGACATCCCATGCCAGGAGAGGTCTCTCACACCCCAGGTGATTTCCCACCCCCCACCCCCAGCGATGGAGCCCCACCCAGATGGTAGAAGAGTCCCCTGACCCGCTGCCCTAACCCAGCGGTAATGCCCCAGATTCCGGGCGCGTTTCGGGTGGGTTTTTCCGTTTCGGGGTGTTCCAGGTCTTCGGGAGCTGTGGCGCATGGGAAGTGCGGATGAGGCGTCAATGAACGCTTTGGAAAACATGAGAGGAATGTTTTTACGGAATGTCTCTGGATCGTTATGGAATACTGTGGGACATTGTTATGGATATCGAGCTGCGCTGCAGAGACTGGGCAGTACCCCCCCCCCCCCCAGATGGCCAGGGGTGTATTTACATTTTGGGGGGAGGACAAGGGTGTCACCCGTCCCCTAGGTCTGCACTCCTCCCTCTTCCCCCTTTCATTTATGTTTCCCCATATCCCGTAAGCAGCCTTTTCCTTATTTTTCCCCAGTATCCCATAAGTGGTCCCTTATCCTGGGAAAACCAGCATTCACCGGAGCGTTGCCCCCGCCGTGTGTAGTTCATGTCCCATTGGGGACAGGCTGTCCCCTCTGTGTGTAGTTCATGTCCCATTGGGGACAGGCTGTCCCCTCTGTGTGTAGTTCATGTCCCGTTGGAGACAGGCTGTGAAGAATCCCCCCTCCGCGGCCCCCCAAGGGAGCATTCCCCCCTCCCCCCCGCGGCCCCCCAAGGGAGTATCCCCCCCCAAAATATTCGTCTTCAGCGGCAACAACCGAGTTACCCCCCGGTCGTTAGCGCTGCGAGCCGTTTGTTTGCACTACCCTGCAGGCGTTCCCCGATAAACGGCTTTAATTGGGAAGATAGGAGGAGAATCGCTGCACGTCTCCGCGGATACACGCCACAGCTGCTGGGAATCTTAGCTCACCATTCCCGCTCGCTCGGCTCGTATCTTCACCGCTAGTCCCTCAGCGATGAAGGACCCATGGGTACAGTGCGCAGTGACACCAGGTCATTGTTTCAACGAGGAATTAAATGTTACTAAAGGTTATTCTGTCCCGTAAGGCCTCTTATTTTCGTACAAGCGTCCACAGCTCTATCTGTGGCTATTTGCAACTTGCTTCTCTGCTCCTGTGACCAATGTCTCTTTCTGACAGGAGACGTGGTTTGATTAGTGTGCAGAAGATTCAGGTTTCTCATAAGGGGGACTAATCAAGCTCTTATCAGGTCTCCGTGGGTTATATTACCCCTGAAATGCGCAACTAGGCTTCCTGTGATGTCACCATCAACATATGTTCCCTGTAATGTCACTGTCAGTACATGCATTGTGCTCCCTGTGATGTCACAATCAGAACAAATATTTCACTTGCTGTGATCTCTCTCTCTCTCTCTCTCTCTCTCTCTCTCTTTCTCTCCCCCTCCCCCCTCTCTCCCTCTCTCTCTCGGTTATCAGCCGTTTCACCCCAACAAGTACAACTCAACACCTCAAATAGATTCCTAAACATTTTTTTCTGCTTCGCATGCACTGTAAAGTGACTTCAGGTGCACTGTTATTGGTGGACCACAATTAGCAGTGTGTGCACAGTTGACAAAGCCACAGAAATTTGGTGTTAATGTGCGTTTTCTTTATTTATGTATATTTACATTTTTTTTTCGAGGGCTTGACAGATTCAGTGTATTGCAATGCAGTGGACACGTCCTGCGGTCTTTGTGCATCGCTGTACTGATGTGTGACATGCAGTACGAGCTCGCTAGCCTATAGGCCACCCACGTACTGTAACAGCTGTCCGGTCTGAGTGAGACCAGCCTCTCTCTCTCTCTCTCTCTCTCTCTCTCTCTCTCTCTCTCTCTCTCTCTCTCTCTCTCTCTCTCTCTCTCTCTCTCTCTCTCTCTCTCTCTCTCTCTCTCACTCTCCAGCTCCTCTCTCTCCCTCCTCTCTCTCTCTCTCTCCCTCCCCTCTCTCTCTCTCTCTCTCTCTCTCTCCCTCTCCCTCTCTCCCCCGATGAAGCCCGAGGCCTCGGACGATGATACTTAATTGCCAATTTGCCTCTCGTTCCAGGGGAATTAATTTGGCCTTTCGTTCACACGACTATCTGTTATTGTTCCGTTCCTTTGATTCGCCCGTGGGCCCCAGGCCACGTCGCAGCGGGGGGGGATGGGGGGGGGCGGCGGCTTTTCGCGAAGCGAAGCCCCGTGCCAAACGAGTTTTTACAAGCTGCTATCTGCCGCTCGGAGTTCAGAGACGCGTGCCGCCGTGCGGCGTACCGGCCGATGAAACGTAATAACTATCTGCGCAGCGGCGGCGGCTCTGGAATTGTGGCTAATCTGGGGGCCATCGCGCGCAATTACACACGGCCATTAATTATTCAGGCTACGGCTAACAACTGGCACTACCCCCGAGGGCACTGGATGCGCCCACGCTCCCTCTCTAGGTGGTCCTGTTGCCATGGAGGCGATTTTAGCTCGGGGAAGTTCTACCAAGGCGCGTGCGCCAACGGTCTGTGTCGGCTCTTTATTGATGTTGTAGTTGATTTTTTAAACAAAAAAAATGCTTTTCCACCCCGATACATTAACGAAAATAAATAATCCGTTACACAAATGGCAAGTTTTTTTTTCTTCGTTTATTTTTTTATGGTTGTCAGATTTTAATTAAATAGCCGGTTACACTATTGATGCGTATCTCATCCTCAACGCTTTGTCTCGCGCAACGACTGACATAAGATTCCAGTGTTGAAATGAATTCGCCTCCTCGATTACTGCACACACAACAAATGGCAGATTTAGCGTTACCGTAAACACGCTCATTAGCGGCCGGTCTCTGTATTGGTGCTGTCTACTTTTCGATCCGAAACATTTCCTCACTCCACGGTACTACGGCAGCCACAAAGAGTTACACATTTATGCGCTCGGAAGCGTTTAAGTCAGGTGGCCCCAAGTGCAGTATTGATCGTTTTATAATAACTCACCAATAATTTAAGGAACTAAAACTACTCCACCCTGATTTATTTTCGATGTGAATACATCAAACTTGTTTTTCTTTACGAGGCATTAGACCTCCACTTCAAGTGGGGTTTTCCCTCTTCTCCCTCCATTTTACACAGGGTTTTGGGGAAGGAAGGAGCTGTCGAGGAGGAGGATAAGTACCACAATGCATTTTTTCGGGCTTGACATGTCCTTACACTGTCAGAAAAAATGGGTACAGTAGGGGTCCGTTTTTGTTCTCTGAGGTACAGTGTTACCTCGCTGGGTCATATTTGTTCCTTAGAATGCACATCTAAAAGGGCAAAGGGTGCAGTCTGGGTACCTTTGAGTGTACGGACCCAGTGACAAGCCACTGTACTCCTATTGGTACAATGTTTGCACACTTTCTGATTTCATTTAGAGCTATACATCCGCGGTAAAAAAAAGTAATTTCACTGCAGAGAAAGCCAGAATTTTAAGCTTGGAACTTCTCCAGCAATTCAATTTAACTCTTGTTTTCTCAGTATAATGAACAGAAGAAAAAAAAATCTTTAGAAGATTGCATTCTGGACTATCAACCTGTCCAGCTGCTTGGGCCTTATTTGTCAGGCTAAGATTCCACAGAAGATGGGATAGAATTTCTGTATTTTTTATTATTATTTTTTTTTTGCTGGGGGTTTTTTTTAAAGACATTTTTTCCCCTGCATGATGTTTGGATATGTGATAGGATCTTTGTATGCACGTTGCCTTGAGAGCTTGTCGGTAGATGGTAGATGTTACTGATGAATAATTCAGTATGAATGGTACCTTGTAGTGTCCGGTGGGAGCTTTCATCTATGTGCACGTCGGGCCTTGTTTTTCTGAATGGGAGATGGAAACTGTTGAGGTTTAGTTTACTTTGGCAGGTGGGACCACATGGGGGTTCGCCATCCTGAGTGACCTCATGTTAACCGTAGAGGAGGAAGTCTGCAGTGTCACGCCATGTTTCCTGTGTGTGTGTGTGTGGTTGTGTGTGTGTGTGTGGTTGTATACGTGTACATGCAGATGTGCGTCTGCTGTTCTGCTGTGTCTGTTGCACACACACACACACCCTTTATTTTGCTCATCTCGCATCTCCTTAAATCGGCCTCTCGGGTGTGCAGACGTGTCACTGCACCACCAAGCCAAGTTTCAGCCATGAAAACACAGTAACAACAAAATAAATTAAGACCTCAGTCGATTCATTCGGAAGGCATGTTCCCTGCCCAAGCCACTCTGCAGACGACGAGCCGCTCTGTGTTCTAAACGTACTCCTGGAACATGCCGGAAACGGGTACGAAAAAGGGCACAAAAAGCCTTGACAATTCGATATAGCGCACGCAGGAATGAAAGCACAGGATGGAGTGTAGCACAGTGGGTAAGGAACTGGGCTTGTAACCGAAAGGTCGCAGGTTCGATTCCCGGGTAGGACACTGCCGTTGTACCCTTGAGCAAGGTACTTAACCTGCATTGCTTCAGTATGTATCCAGCTGTATAAATGGATACAATGTAAAAAATGCCATGTAAAAGTTGTGTAAGTCGCTCTGGATAAGAGCGTCTGCTAAATGCCTGTAATGTAATGTAATGAAAGCCTTCAAGGCCAGCCAAGAGAGGGTGCCATCTGACTACTGCTGCTGCTGCTGCTGCTGCTGCTGCTGCTGGTGCTTTTCCTCGCTGCCACAGAATGCTGAATCGCTTCCAGAGCTTCTAATGGATTCTGGGTTCAAAGAAGAATATTCTGCTGGCAGCCGTGAAGTTATTTAGTTCCGAGCGCCCTCCGTTGCCCCCTTGGTTTAACTGGGATGACACCTGCTACTTTATTGGAAACATGTGCTTTGTCTGGTTTAGACTGAGACTGAGGGCTACACAGTGGTTTAGATTTAGACTGAGGACTACACTGTGGTTTACACTGAGACTGAGGACTACACAGAGGTTTAGATTTAGACTGAGGACTACACAGAGGTTTAGATTTAGACTGAGGGCTACACTGTGGTTTAGATTTAGACTGAGGGCTACACAGAGGTTTAGATTTAGACTGAGGGCTACACTGTGGTTTAGATTTAGACTGAGGGCTACACAGAGGTTTAGGTTTAGACTGAGGGCTACACTGTGGTTTAGATTTAGACTGAGGGCTACACAGAGGTTTAGGTTTAGACTGAGGGCTACACTGTGGTTTAGATTTAGACTGAGGACTACACATAGGTTTAGATTTAGACTGAGGGCTACACTGTGGTTTAGATTTAGACTGAGGGCTCAATAGATCTACCCCCCGGCTTAAGAATTGTGCTAATTTGCAAATCCAGGTGACTGAAACAAAATACTGGGGAGGAATTTTACTTTGTGAACCTGGATTTTCCACCTGTGCCTCAGTGCCACCTGTCCAATGTTCTACAAACCAGCCCACTGGCAGCAAGACCAATCACCAACTGCCCTAGGGATGCACAGTAATATCTGGGTAATCAGTACTGGCCAATCATAGCTCAGAAAAAACATGTCAGTATCAGCCTATAAAGTAAGATGGCCAATAGGACTTGCCAATATGATGAGGTAACATACATGCACTGCAGAGGTGCACCACTGGTCTGTGTAAATTAATACCCAATCATAGTCATCCAAACATTTTTTTAAACTTTTTATTTATCATTTTTACCAGCCGAACCTACAAGAAAAGTTGTACAGAGACTGAGGAGCTCTCCAGGCCGCTTAAAAGTAAGCAAATTTTAATATTTTATTACAGAAATAACATTGGTACATTTTTCCTTCATAAGCTGAGGTCTGGAAGCATGCACTTCTTCCATGAATGAGGGGGATGGTTGCAGTTTTCATTTTGTGCTATAAAATGTGAAGCAGGGAGGTTATCGGCCATCCGCCAAAATGGCGGAATATCAGTTATTGATATTGGCCGCAGATTTTCCATAGTGTGCGCCCCCGCCCCCACTCCTAACAGCTGACCCTTGTGTTTGCTGCTTTGCTTCAAGCTGTGTGATATCAAGCTGCTGATTTCTTTTTTTTCCCCCCCGCTGGTTTGGAGAAACACTGGCAGGTCAGCAGCTGTGCTGACAGCAGGCCGCTAGCGATCCACTAGCGAGCCGCTAACTGGGCCCGTCAGGCCACACAACAGCAAGACGCTAGCGAGCCGCTAACTGGGCCCGTCAGGCCACACAACAGCAGGCCGCTAGCGAGCCGCTAACTGGGCCCGTCAGGCCACACAACAGCAGCCCACTAGCGAGCCACTAGCGAGCCGCTAACTGGGCCCGTCAGGCCACACAACAGCAAGACGCTAGCGAGCCGCTAACTGGGCCCGTCAGGCCACACAACAGCAGGCCGCTAGCGAGCCGCTAACTGGGCCCGTCAGGCCACACAACAGCAGCCCACTAGCGAGCCACTAGCGAGCCGCTAACTGGGCCCGTCAGGCCACACAACAGCAGCCCGCTAGCGAGGCGCTAACTGGGCCCGTCAGGCCACACAACAGCAGGCCACTAGCGAGCCGCTAACTGGGCCCATCAGGCCACACAACAGCAGGACGCTAGCGAGCCGCTAACTGGGCCCATCAGGCCACACAACAGCAGGCCGGTAGCGAGCCGCTAACTGGGCCCGTCAGGCCACACAGCAGCAGGCTGCTATCGAGCCGCTAACTGGGCCCGTCAGGCCACACAACAGCAGCCCGCTAGCGAGCCGCTAACTGGGCCCAACAGGCCACACAACAGCAGGACGCTAACGAGCCGCTAACTGGGCCCGTCAGGCCACACAACGGCAGCCCGCTAGCGATCCGGTAGCGAGCCGCTAACTGGGCCCAACAGGCCACACAACAGCAGGACGCTAACGAGCCGCTAACTGGGCCCGTCAGGCCACACAACAGCAGCCCGCTAGCGAGCCGCTAACTGGGCCCGTCAGGCCACACAACTGCAGGCCACTAGCGATCCGCTAACAAGCCGCTAATGGGGCCCATCAGGCCACACAACAGCAGGCTGCTAGCGAGCCGCTAACTGGGCCCGTCAGGCCACACAACAGCAGCCCGCTAGCGAGCCGCTAACTGGGCCCAACAGGCCACACAACTGCAGGCCACTAGCGAGCCGCTAACTGGGCCCATCAGGCCACACAACAGCAGGACGCTAGCGAGCCGCTAACTGGGCCCATCAGGCCACACAACAGCAGGCCGGTAGCGAGCCGCTAACTGGGCCCGTCAGGCCACACAGCAGCAGGCTGCTATCGAGCCGCTAACTGGGCCCGTCAGGCCACACAACAGCAGCCCGCTAGCGAGCCGCTAACTGGGCCCAACAGGCCACACAACAGCAGGACGCTAACGAGCCGCTAACTGGGCCCGTCAGGCCACACAACGGCAGCCCGCTAGCGATCCGGTAGCGAGCCGCTAACTGGGCCCAACAGGCCACACAACAGCAGGACGCTAACGAGCCGCTAACTGGGCCCGTCAGGCCACACAACAGCAGCCCGCTAGCGAGCCGCTAACTGGGCCCGTCAGGCCACACAACTGCAGGCCACTAGCGATCCGCTAACAAGCCGCTAATGGGGCCCATCAGGCCACACAACAGCAGGCTGCTAGCGAGCCGCTAACTGGGCCCGTCAGGCCACACAACAGCAGCCCGCTAGCGAGCCGCTAACTGGGCCCAACAGGCCACACAACTCTGTACGGTCCCGAGGCCCGAGCTGGAAGCCATGGGAGGAAACGAGTCCTAAACAAGCACAAAATGGAGGATTTTCCTTAAGAAATAAAAAAAGGGACCTCCTCAAAATTGCATCGCCCACAACAATTTTGAGCATTTTTTTTTCTTGTATCCCCTAAAGCTGAAACAAAGGCTTAACTCCTAAGCCCCTGCAGGTCATGTCTGCATTGAATTATGATTCTAAACATTGCCAGCAAACAAAACAATAACCACACACAAAAAAACAATCTCATGCCCAGGGGTTGGGTTTTTCTTTTTGGGTGGGGGTGGGGGGAGCAGTGGTCTGGATATACCACAAGAGTTTGGGTTTGGATGGTAAAAATTCTCCAAACAGTTTCATGACTTTTTGTCACTGAACACCCCCACCCCCGCCCAACCGCACCCCGTCTTCCCAATTACCCGTCCCATTGCGATTACACATAACTGCAAGTTCTGAGGAATCCAGAGAAGCAATGCCATGTGGGCACATTGACTACCACTACCCTTCTCAGTTTCTGTTATTGGAGCAGCTGATAGAGTTCAGTAACACAGTTTCTGGTGGTGGTTCTACTGTCTGTTATATTAATCGCACTGCTTGCCTAGCTGTCAGCTGGCACTGGCACTGGCACTGGCACTGGCACTGGCACTGGCTGCTGGCACTGCCACCGGCTCCGGACCTCTTCAGACCCCGGGGTGTTGGCATTACCTGCTGTTTATGACACACCGCCATTTTTTCCCCGTCCTCCGTGTCAGTCTGTCACACTCTTTAAACGTTCGACTTTCATTTTCTAAATGCGTAAATAAACGTATCGATGCCTTGAATGAGGCTGTTCAGATGCATCTGTTGACAGATCTCATGTACCCATGGATTTCTTGGCTTTTCCCAACGCCCCAAGGACACATCGTACTATGTGTCTGAAAGTGGCCGTTACTTAAAATAAAACCAAACATTATGCAAAAAAAAAAAAAGAATTCATAGCAAAATAAAGCTAATACAACTCAACACTGGCCAGGACGAAAGTGGCCAATGAGTGAAGAGTTTCCACATCCCGGGCTGGATTTCTTGATTGCCAAGTATGACTCGCTGTGGCATACATTTTGATACAAGTCCCACGCTGTATGTACTGAGCCCCCCCCCCCCCCCCCCATCCATGACACAGCAGTTAAGAACAAACATCATAAGCATGCCATAGCCAGCACCAAGATCATTGACCCTTTAAGGTGTGAGATCACAAATATGTGATCAGAATGTCCTAATGCCAATGTAACGATACCTACTGGTAACTGGAATGCAACAGGGTTCTAGAACACCGACTCAGAAGGTTGAAAAAAGAATTCCAAAATCCCAGCTCTTCGAAGGTTTTAAAGACAATAACGATAAAGAAGATCAAAGACTAGAAAAGAATGAACAGGAAAATGCTGCATGCGAAGCATTGTCGTTTGTTTGGACGGGGGCCTTGGTTGCAGTTGTTTAAGTGAAGGAAAAATAGGCCGTGACTTCACGTTTTAATGTATTCGCTGCAAAGTCACATGGGCCAGAATCAAACCTAAATAATCTGCAGATGGCCAGGGGACCGAGCCCAGCTGTGTCCAGCAGCATTCAGTTTGAGTTTTCTGCAGGAACAGATGTAATGGGCCCAGGCACAGATCTGTAGCGCTCATAGACTGGCCTCAGCAGGACTTTTCTGGGCAGCCTCTGACAGCAGATCCAGGCAGAGCCAGGTCTGTACCCATTCAAAAACTGACAGCTTCTCTGTGATTCAGCTTTTTACAGTCACCTTATCGGTAATGCCTCTGTTCTCAGATGGGTGTGCGATCAAGGATGGAACTCAGCTCTCTAATTTGGAGTTGAAGACAAAGGCCGTGAAACAAAGCCTACCGAAACAATCATCCACCTTTTGAACTCCTTCCAAAATGGAAGTTCTACATATGGAAATAAAAAAGTTCCAAATAATGCATGGAACAAATGAATATTTCCTTCTTTCTTTATTTTCAATTTAAACACTAAAATTGGTTTATATGAGTCCACAAGCGATGGAAAGTACACAGCAAGAGTGAAATACGCATCAGAGCTGATGTACTGCTAATCATTTTGCTGTGAATACCGTATGCAAATGCTGAAAACGTTACGTTTGAACATCAAATGGGTGGTTTCATACAGGCATTGCTGTGAGCTGTATACTTAACGTTCACTTTCTTCGCAGTCCCAGCTTGTCAAATGTAGGTTATGAACTTATGAACCATCCTATCTGCAGCATGACCGTTGTACAATTAACCCTTTAACGCGTAAGATCACAAACGTGTGGTTGGAATATTCGTAACTGAACATTCTAATGCTGATGTAACAATCACTACTGGTGACTGAAATCCATGGAGTTCTTGGAACACTGACTTGGGGGGAAAAAGAAAAACATTACAAAAAACCTACTCTTCAACGGGTTAAGATTTTGGTGGTGGACGTGTGTCTCTGGACCGAGCCTAGCGTCTCTGCTCTGCTGCGGCTGCCAAACAGTTTCCCAGGGTTTACAAAACAGCGCTGATAAGCCCGCCTGAGAAATGTCCACTGTGTGGGACGCCCCCCCCCCCCCATGCAAGGCTGCACCCCGCATGAAACCACAGACACGTTCCATTACTCCTCTTCCAACCCTTCCATCCCTCCTTCCTCTCCCTCCCTCCCTCCCTCCTCTCCTTCAGCGCGCGAGATGGTTAGCACCTGACTTTGAGGGTGAGGGAATCTGCTTCGCGACGCCTCGGGTTTGGCGAGCGGCGTGGGCGTTCGACGTTACCCAGAACCCCCTGACGACGTCTCCGGCAGTTCCAGTGACGGAGGCAAGAACATCAAATGACATAAACGTTACCGTCGGCGCAGGGCGGGGGACTGGGCCAACGCCACCGGCCTGCTTCTGTACCAGTGCTGTGCTCTGTGCGTTCAAGTATTCTGTGCCCTGTGTTCAGTATACTTTGCCCGGTGTTCAAGTTTTCACCCTGTACCTGTGCATTGTGTCCCTGTGTTCAGTGCTCTGTACCCTGTGCTCTGTGTTCTGTGTCCTGTGCACTTTAACCTGTGCTCTGTGTCCCTGTGTTCCAGTACTGTGTGTCCTGTGCTCTGTACCCTGTGCTCTGTGTCCTGTGCTCTAACCTGTATCCCTGTGTACAGTGCTCTGTGTCCTCTGCACTTTAATCTGTGCTCTGTGTCCCTGTGTTCAGTACTCTGTGTCCTGTGCTCTGTGTCCTGTACCCTGTGTCATGGTGGAACCTGGGTCTTCCCAGTGTTTAGTTGCCCTGTGAAGGGGGGGGGGGGGAATCGACCAAAATCCAGAAATATAACTGATAGCAAACACCACGTTAACTTGAACGCAGAGCCGTTTCGGGGCTAAGCTAGTTCCTTGACCCTGCATACGCGCCTCTCCTTCTCTGCTATTTCTGGAAGGGTCAGCGTTGGACTGGACGGGAGTCAGAGGGGGGCAAGCTGGGCCGTGAGTTGTGCTTCTGCTGGGAGGGAAACTTGTCGCGTCGCGGGAGAAATTACTCCTCTCTGTTTGCGGATCCCCAGCAGCTCCTCTGCCAGTCCGGGCCTCGCCGTAGCGCCGTGTTACCCGGGCCGGGGGGGGGGGGGGGGGGGGGTGGAGTCCCGAATCCAGGAAGCCGTGATTAACGGTGACGTTTTAACGCCCTCCGTGGTAATTGGCCGAATCTCGCGGACCTGGCCCCCTCCGCCTGCCCCGGAGCGAGCTCGCGGAATGCCTGCAGGCTGACACGCCATCGGTGTAGTTTTTTTAGTCACAAGTGGAAAGATTTAGTGAGCGCAATATTTTTAGGAAAAATTCGACTTTTAAAACTGTGCTCTTTAACGATGTTCGTCCGACCCTGCACCCCAGCCAGACCTCACAGGTTCTGCTACCTACTTTTCACTCCTCACCTCCTCTCCCCCACTCCACCCACTACCACCCATCTCCTACCCGGAAGTGTGTGGAGGAAAGGAGGGGAGGAGACGAGTTTGACACTGGTTCGCCAATACAGCTCTGTGCACTTTGCTCATCTCCTCCAACATCGGGACCCTGGAGGGAGGGAGGGAGGGAGGGAGGGAGGGAGGGAGGGAGGGAGGGGCGCTCGGATTGGTTTCCGGGTCACGGAGGAGGAGACGAGGTTGGTAGTGGGGGAAAGGGGGATACATTTTTCGAGAATTGGGATGCACTCTGGGTGTCCAGCCCCTCCCCCCTGTGTACCTGGCCCCCTCCCCCTTTGTGCCTGCACTTCCAGGTCACGTCTCCCATCTGTTCTGCCCCCTGGTGGTGGAATGCACTTCCAACCGCCGTCAGAATAACTGCACGTGTTCCAGCGCAGAGGAGACCCATGTCACCTTCACCCTGCACCACGGCTCCCCTGAGCCTCTTCAGCTGTCCTCTTTCTACCTTTTAGGCTTTCCTTTTGGGGTAATGCTGCAGGCACAGCTGTGTAAAGGTAGGCCAGGTGGTATGTACTCTTGTTTACAATACTAATTCTTGATTTGTTCGGTTAACTTTCCACCTACTGATAATAAACAGGTCTCTGCACTTAGTGCTGCTGAGACCAACGCTGGTGATCTGCCCTTTTATAAGGTGCTCTGGATAGGAGAATCCGCTAAATCTCTGGATAAGAGGATCTTCTAAAGCATTGCAATGTAATGTAATGGTCCTATATTTCAGTGGTAACCAGCCCTGTTCCTGGAGATCTACCATCCTGTAGGATTTCATTTCAACCCTAATTGGCCATACCCGATTCTACTAATTAGCAGCACAACAAGATCTCTAGCTGTTGAATGAGGTGTGCTTTGTTAGGGTTGGAATAACACCCTACAGGTCTGTAGATCTCTAGAAAGATGGGTGGTTATCTCTGCTCTATTTCCTCTGTGCCTTCAGTCAAAATTTGACTTAAACTTTGCGTTGCAGCCTGTCTTGAAAAACTGGGCGTCGATACCCAAGTTCCCTCAGCATGTAAACAACAGAGGAGTGTGATGCTCTTGCGCATTCCCGATTTTCTCCAGCTGTCCTCCACCCAGATACCCCGACAGCAAGGAACTCTGGGACTCATTTGCTCCGACTCCGTATCGAAGTGAGACCGGATCTTCCCGGTCAGATCCGGCCTGGAGTCGCTTGCTAACTGGTTAAACAGTGGGGCTTGGGCCACGCACCGAAGGAAGTCTGCAAGAGGTGAGTGCACATTGCCGCTCCATCTGCAGCAAAGCCACACAAGGATTCGGTGGCGATTGGCAGCAGAGAACCTCCCCAGCCCCCCCCCCCCCACCATCCCAAGACACAAAAAATGCCAAAGGGCAACCCCACACAGAAATGTCAGACGGCCCCCTTTTTCTCCCGCCTCCCCAAAAGCCCCCGCGCGCACTCGCTCTGTCTTTCATTTCCATGTCTTGTCCGACCACAACGACATCGCTGACAAAAAAAAAAAAACGAGGAAGGAATGCGCTGCGAAAAAAAAGGGCGGCCTCGCTGACAGCATGATGAATGCGACAAGCGACCGTCCTTTATCCCCGGCGGAGAAAACACACGCACTGCCGGTCCGCCCAAAGCGCCGCGCGCATTGCCCTCCAAGGGGAACGATTCACCCCCGCCGGTTCTCGGCGGAACATGACATCAGTGTCGGGACTTGTGTCTTTTCTTTCACCAGCATGCGCGCGCCATTGTCTCGCGGACAAACGCGGTGACAAGAGGGAGAGAGCGAACAGAGACCTCCGTGTTTATCGGATGAAAGAAAGCAACGTCGCCAAGACAGTTTTGCTTGTTTCGTGGACACAAAAAAAACCGAGTCTCAAAAGCGAAACAAACTGGGTTTAGTAAGAGCATCGGGGGTAAAATGAGAAGACAAGGCCATGACACAGAGTGTTATGTTGTCAGTGTGTGTTCTGTGGGATGCTTCTGACTCACAGCTTCCAGTTTTTTTTTTCTCGTCATGTGTGGGGTCCCTTCCAGAAGTCTTAAGATTAATTGGTCTAGTTTCGGGAGTCTTAAACTCTCCAAGCCTGCAAACCCCACTTGATGAGTGATTGCATTTCCTACGATCCAATCCCTAGTAAAATTATATTCTAACACTTGTTATACGGAATAATGAAACTATAATAATAATAATAATAATAATAATAACAACAGTAGCATGTAGGCTGGACCAGTCAGTAGTTTGATTTGCGTAGTTATAAGAATATATGCAGAAGGAGCATAGCATGTGTTGTTCGTTTATTAATTTATTTATTTATTCACTTGTTTGTCATGACCCACCACCGGGTGTCTCTCTTGGTGTTAATGGTATCTCTACAGTAAACTGTCCAGTGTTAGTTCAACTCTGCACCAGAGTGGGGCCAAATAATATGTGTTTGAGTTGAATTAACACTGGACATTTTACTGTGTAAATTTGTCATTTTGTGCTCTTTTATTTCCCGCAGTGACGGTCCAGGATGCAGTCTTGTCTTTGACCCAGTGTCTGCAAGATTCAGATCCAAACTCTGGGGTCCAGCTCCCAAAATGAGGGTCTAGGACCCCTGCAGGTCAGCAAGGGCCTCCCATGAGAATTAAAAAAAAATGTAAAAAATATGTTCCTCATTGTAAGATAAGTTTCATAGTTTACATCATTTTGGAATTGTATTAACAATAAAGCGCATCCACGAGTCAGTATATCCATAACAAAAGTTCAATAATTGTTTGAAACTATTCGCCGTTAATAGCTACCGTTTGGAACCTATTATAGCCAATGAAGAGGGTCAACGCTTCAACATTTTATAAGATGACGGTGCTGGTCATTTTAGAGGAACTTGAGTTTAATAGTTTGAAAACTATCCTCCTGCTCTGTAGGATAGTGCACTTATATAAAATGGGATGGTTGGATTATATTGCAACTTTCGTCTCCTCAGAAATATTTCTCTATATAACATTCTTTGAAATGTGGTCACAGCTAGTAAGGACAGACATTTCTGAACGTTTCCATCGTTCCGCGTGCATGCGTCGAACCTCCCGTGCCACCCAAATGGACAAACCCCGCGAGTGAAAAAGCTTTCAAAAACACACCGGTAAGTGTCAGGTACGCTAAAACCTGTCATGAACGTCAGTCAAATATTACATGGTTTCTGGTGCTGCAAAGAAAATACCTACATGGCCACGTCACGTTTCCCATCACTCAATTAAATTGTAATCTGCTACGAATTTTCCTATGAAAGGAGAGCTTGGATTTATTTGATGTAGTTTAAATGCGAAACCCCAAAATGTCTTAAAACAGCTTTCTGGGTGAACTCGGGGGCACCAGAGACACAATATTTATTCTTCCTCTTGGAAAGCCTCAACGGCGCAGTTACTGCCATAAATAGCAACTGCCACTGAATTAAGCATGCAATACGCACGAAGGAAAGACTGAAGCCTGGTTTTCTCGTTATTTTATGGGCCTATTCTGATTAAATTTCAACGCTTAATAACTCAAAAAATTTTACAATATGAGAAATGGAATCCGCTTGTTTTTGCTGTACATTGAAAGAAAGCGAGTGCAGAATTGTGATCATTTTAACTCTGAAAAATAAAAAATGTTCAGGGGCTCCTTCACTTATTGTTAGAGCATAAATTGCAATGGGAAAGAGTTCCCCATTGATGATTTTCTTATCGTTCAGCAAAATAAACATATTTTTCATATTACAGTAACTATAACAACACTAATAGTAGGCTTGTAGCAGTGCTATTAATACTAAGTTGTCTTCATCCTAATAATACTCATAGAAACAAGTCATTTAACATCATTAAAACCATTGTAACAAGTTTTGGTGTTTGTTTCTGTTTTCATGCAACCGTATAAGATACAGCGTTTTCCACATGGCTGACCTTGATCAATAATAATAATATATTTAGAGCAGTGCTTAAATATTGCTGACGTTATTTTAATCTACACTGGTAAAAAGCTGGCATTCTACCTCCCTTTATTTAGTAGTCGCCGCCGATTCGCAGTCGGTTAAGTGGTTGAAAGCACTACACACGTGTGATTGAATCGCCTCCATTATCATCCGTTAGGTTGCTTAAAGTAATGTTAATTTTTCACCGAATGCAATACTCTTGTTGATGACTATGTGCTTTGGAATGAATGTTGCGCGGCAATTTTTTTTGAAATACCTTATTCATACATCTTTATGTTGTCAATCACATCACAATGTTCGATTTCAATCATACATTGCTTTTTTAATTTAAAAAATCGGACTCTTTGTGACTGTATTTCAAATTCATATTCATAATTTAATCGTCTGATGTTATATGATGATATATGGCCGGGATTAACAGGTTTAATTCAAGTTATTAAATACAATAAATCTGCTTATAGTGTTCACACCGCACGTGTTTTGTATTGGGAAACAGACAGCGGGCATTAGTAATCCCGTTGTCTTTTTATATTTACAAACATATGCATTTAATAGAGGAATGCACCTGTTTTGTTTGTGCATAACCTAAGCCTATTTAAAGCCTAGTATAGCCAGTTCTGACCAATTAAATGACTTACATTCTTCAAACGCGGCTTGTTTATTCTTGGTGATGGTTCTTTTTTTAAAGCATATTTTTAAGCATTAATTATATCTGCTATAAACTGAGAGATGTTGGACCTAAGTCTACCAGCAAATGTTTTATTCATATTTATTTCATATTTTGGTCATCTTAAATAAGCCCTCCATCTGCGGACGAGATATTTGTTTCCGTATTATATTTCTTACATGGGCACATCAGTTCACCACATAAACATTTCGCGTTGTTCAACGGCAATTGCGTATGTCTCGAACATTTTGCGAAGCCCATTTTGAAGACGCACCAAAGGCACGGGCTCCGCACCAACTGCCAGTTTAAAACAAATGTTATTTTACAAAATTGTCAGAATGGAACAACTATCTCTATAGTGGTGTGTACAGAGCAGAGACTACTCATTGACAGCAATTGAGGTTATGAAGTTATTTTAATTGATTATTGTTTCTTTATTTTCATTTGTCGGTTAATTTGGCTATAGGCACTGTGAACATTTGTGAGTGACCATGAACATTTATTCAAATGAACGTTTCATGTGGAGCGTTATTACCCCCGAAGAAGTTTTGGAATTCTCTACGAAATGTTATGAAACTACCACACAGGCACATAACCACATAATGAAGGGAAATTTCTGCGTCCAACACTGAAGCAATTATACATTTAGATCATATTACTTGGAGCAAACCTGACCTCCGTCGTGCGCGGGATGTATTTGCGACGCTAGAGCTGGAAAAACCTCCTCTCTCGCGCGTGGTGTGTTTGTTTTTGTTAGAGTGGCTTGTGAGTATTTGCCAATAACTACAGCAAAGAAAATTGAAATCAGAACTGCGGTTCATACAAATAAAAGTGAACGCACTTACCGACACATTCGTTCGCTTCTCTGGCGGTTGCGCGTTGCCAAGGTCGGTCGTAATGAAACGGTTTACATCTGTCGCACTCCGGTCCGGCGGTGTTGTGCTTGCACTCGCAGACCACATTTCCGTCTCGGTCCTTCACGCACCGCGAAGCGTGGCCGTTGCACTTGCACCGGCCGCCGACCTGCAGGTCCGACACGGCGTAGTAATACGAGTCCCGGGCCAACTCCGAGTCGTCCTCGTTCTCGTCCCCGAAGGTGTGCAGTCGGCTGAAGGCCACCTTGATGTCTGTGGCCGTCACCCAGTCTTGAAGCACGGGTGAGTTGTCGAAGTCGTGCGCTGACGGTCTACCATCCAACGTGCTGAACGCGATAAGGCCCCCAGAGAGAGGATGCATGTCCGTGTGGGAATCGGTGCAGATGGCTTCTTGCTCGTTCTGCTTTGTGATCGTAGCTTTGTTTTGTTTGTTGTACATCTTTTTGCAGTGCGTTGAATAGAACTGAAAGGGCACCCATGACTTGCCGTAGTCCATCGACTTGTAGATGGCCATGGATTCCGGTCGCGGCGAGCAGAACTGAAGGCTCACGTAGGTGACTTCGAATTTTTTTCCTAAAGACAACGTCAAAGTGACGTTCTGCGGGTACTGTATGTAATTTTCTGACTGCCAGCACGTGAGGTTATGGGGGTTGTTTAGATCTGTCAGATACGCCGGCGGGTGCGACTTCTTCGGGTCTCCGGCGTCGCAGATGTGGCAGTTCCTGTTTCTCTCTTCTCCGCTCTCGGTCACGACGCAGTACCGCGCGGCCGGTTTCCCACAGGTGCTCGTCACGCGCACTTCCTTGCCGAACGCGGAGTTCACGAAATCGGGAATGCATCTTCTCGGGTTACCGGTCTCGTCATAGCACGGGTCGGGCGGAGAGGTCTGCGCCGCGAACATGCTCATCCCGTAACCACCAAATGCTCCGTGTGCCATTGAGCAGGCAGCCACCAACGTGAGCCAAGCCTCAAAAATCGTCAACATTGTAATCCTTGCTCTCCGGTGTCTCCTGCGCTGAAATATACAACCGTGAAAGGGGGACATGCTTTACATATTTTATATTTAAAAAAAAAAAAAAAACAATCTCAGTGAAGTGCATCGCATTGAATTAACAAAACAGAAGACAAGAGGACCTTAAGAAGCAACACCTGTAATTATGCTTATGTCTGAAATAATAGAGTTATCCACAATCAAACACGTGTCGATAGAGTTTTAACAATGACATACACATACAGACACTGAAATTATGCAATTATATCTGATAACAATATACCGATGCTTGTCATTATCCTTAACGTGGTTTGCAAAAGTTACACAAACCCTTGATCTTTAACACGTTATCGCCATGCGTAAAGTATGCGAATTGAAACTTCTTACGAGGTAAAGAAATCTCCAGGACACTGTACCTCGGAATAACAGCTCAGCTTGGCAGTGAGAGTACACTTTTTAAAATTATGCTGAAGCCTATAACGCTCACTCCTTCTGTTTTGCGCGAATAACGCAAGCTCGTTTTTTCGTAGTTCTTTCTTTCTTTTTAATTCTCTTGTTTCTTGGAACCTAGAGGCAAAAATTCTACAGAAGACCCGAAGTTTCTCTGTCCCGGTCTCAAACTCAGTGCCCCCCTTGTCTCTTTCTCCCTCTCTTTCTATGTGTCTAGGACTCTCACTATCTGTATTGACGAGCCAGCGGAGCCTCGACGGTGCCTGAGGTCACCTAGCGGGGTAACGTTCAGCGCGCGAAAGGAGCGAACAGCGACACCCACTGGTAGGTAACCAATGTGCAAGATGGGAGCGCGAAGCTGACGTGAGATTCCGCAAGGGACAGCGGATCTGTAATGGACCTTCTTTAACCGAATTTCTCCACGGTGAGGCCGGCTTTACATCAAGTTGATGTGTGACTTTAGTGACTTTATTCTTCCTAACAACCCTAAACACAATGCAACGATTTGTATTTTCATCCAGGAAGGTTATATTAAAAGCACACGATTTGTGTCAAAGCAGGACTTTTAATTGAACACGCGAGTGTATCATCTTAAGTGCTTACAATTAATTGCAATTATGTACGTATTATGTACGTATACAATATGCTTATCAACCATTTGATGCGTTTCATTATTATGGCTTTCCATGCGTTTTGTATGCACTGTGTGACATCTTTCAATTACGTCATGCATTGTCCAAGACTTTGCAGTCGGCTACCACACTAAGCCTCTAGCATATTTGCTAATATTAATTTTATTCGTTAAGATGCAGTGTACGCCTGTGCATGAACACCAAAATGCATTGGGATCATGTATTTTAATTTTGCATTCCATCAATAATACATTCAATAAGTCTGACCACATTGCTGAGTTATTTATTTATTTATAAAACTTTCCTAGGAAAACCACTATGAGAAACGGCTATTTAATATAGAGGAAATTATTGTATATATGTATGTAGGCCTATAAATGTCAGTGATGTACAACTGAACAGTTGCGTAATATGGGTTGTGGCATATTTTATGTGTGATGCTGCGTTTCTTTTTTAAATAGTAGGCTACTGCTAAATATACTTTAGCCACCCATGAATGTGATATGTTCTGTCAATTCCAATTTGCTGTTAATTTTCAGCCACTTAAATCGCAAATCGATGAGTTAGGCCATGTTCTACACACTTTAAATTCTTAAAATTTGAGGTAGCAAGCGTCCTTCCATGTTGTCTTTAAAGTTTTCATGGTGTCTACACATTTATATGTCTACGAATGCGTTCATTATAGTTCTTATATGTTCGACAAGACATGTCATCTTTGTTATTCAGTCTCCGTTCACTTAATATGAACAAATTACGTTTTGATTGTGAAAATAAATCCGGGTTGGAGGGTTATGTCGCTGTTTTAATGAGCGCGCGCTCGAGTCTCTTTTTAAATGGCGACTGTCCTCTCATTGCTGTCCTGTCGTAGACCATTCCTCCAGAAAGGCGAACTGGGCCTCACTTCATTAAGTGGGCCTGCTCCAACACTAGAACTATGGGCTTAATTTGTCGACCATGCCTCGCAACCCGATTTTTAAAAGCACTAAAAAAACAGCCATATAACTTGATGTTTATAACTATGTTCGTTAGACAACTTTTTTGTGTTTTGCGACGGAGGAGCCCCCCTGTTAAGGGCCCTGCAGTGTATTTGTGGGCACACCAAGCGACAGGTTGAGCCTTTTTAAATCCTTCTTTTCACCAAATCCGTCACACTCGAGGCCCCGAGAAGCGAGGCTCTATGCAAATACTCCCCCCGCTGAATGTCGCTGGAAAACAGGCGAAGTGAAAGGTCCGCCATAAATTGAATTAGATCTTGATTAATCTGTTCCAGGCCCTAGTCTCTCAGCGGGGCGTCTCTGGCACTGCGAGCCGCTCTCTGCGTCGGGCATTGGGCAGCCGGGGTGTCGACTGCCCGCGCTCTGCCCGCTCTCCCCAACCAATGTTCCCTCATTGACAGCGTCGTAATGAGGGAATTGTTAACCGTTAACCGTGAAATATCCCACCCCTCCCCTCCCCCCCAAATCCTTTTCCAATTGATTTTCACAATCCATTTAATTAGAAGAGTGAAAGGTCAGCGGTAACGATACCAATTACGCGCACCAGTTCGAATGAAAGAGCAAACCCCAGCGCGCGCGCAACGGGACAGGTTCAGATTAAGGGGTTTTTTACTAAAGTCTCGTTTTATGAAGACCAATTAAAGCCAAGGAGAATGATGTCCGTTGCGTAAAACATGTTCCAAAATTAGAGAAGTAATCCTAACCCCCCAGGTTAACAAAAAACTAAATATACCAGAACACTCTTTGTGCCATTGTAAAAAGATATATCTTGGGCCCCCTGGTGGTTGCATGATGTCATACATGGTAATGTTCAGGACTGCGATGAGGAAAATGCCCACCCCATCCAGAGCAAATAAATAAATTTACGACTGTGGGTGTGATCTGCAAACAATTAAGCGTAATGTTGTCTATATATTGTTTATTGTTATAAAGTATAATGAGAAACGGGGTCGTTTCAAGTACATGCGAGCCTCTGACGTTTCAGGTTTTTATTTACCCCTACCTAATTAAATGCATATTAGCGAAGAATGTCGACGTGAAGACAGTTGAAATGGTAAAATGTATTGCAGCCACCAGACTGTAATGTAGATTATAGGCTATTGACACTTTAAATGTTTTCTTTTGTTAATGCATATACCGGTTTATTCGTTTGTTCTGTTGAACAAAAACGAAAGATTAAAATACCATTGTAAAGTCATTGTTGACGACTTAGTAACCTCAAGCCCCGTATTAGAACCCACTGATCCGGATAGTCAGTTCAGTTTCATGTTTTCAGTTGGTCTACATACATTGCGAGAGCCAATTACAGAGTTTGTGACATTTTTGTAAAATATATATATATTTTTTTTTTTAATAAAATTTTTTGAAAATTAAGAAGTTATCAATATGTGAAAGCATTGTGTTGCGTCTTGTTGCTGTACAAACGATGTATAACACCTGAAAGTAGGCTACTTTTCAAACTGGTAAATATAAAAGTAACACAAACCAGTAGGTCTACAATAAGAGATTTAAAAGTTCTATAACGCCGGATAGGCTAAAAAAAAATAGGCCTATCTGTATAAATCTAAGATCTAGACTGATTGCCATGCAGCCAATTGAATCACGTAGCTGATGTTTGCGGGAGAATAAAATATTGTAAGAGTGTGAACTCTAAAACGACGTAGCTTTTCTAAGTTGGCCTATTAAGGCAAATTGTGTACGAACGATATATTCCTTTCTGTGTTTCTTATACCGATTTTAATTGAGTTATTTTCTTTCGTTGGTTTGAATCGATATGAAGTTGCAGAAATGTTCTGTAGTCAGTGACTGGACTGGGCCATTGATGTCAAGCGGAATGGGAAATCCGCCTTTTTATTCATTTTATAGTCATCAGTTTATAATTTCGCAAGATGGTCAGTTATTTTGGAATAGCGGCTAAAATGGCATTGTCTTGCTATCGGTAATCTTTTCGTTTCTTTCCAGTTAGAAAAAGAGATGAACGCAGGTGCGGTGCAGGTCGTGGGGGCTCCTCTGAACCAAGGCAATTAGACCGTCACTTAGGGGATTAGGGAGAGGGAACCAACAAAGATGGTGATATCCGGAATTAAATCTTCTTCTTGCGTACAGACCTACCTTTAGCAATCAGTGAGTATGCATAGGTGAATAGTACAGTTCCTCACATTAAAATGCTAAATTTCCCCCCAAAAAATTGAACAATAAAAAACGAAATATATGCGAATTTTTAACTCTCAGCTACATTATTTGTTTGGGGATTGAAATGATGTAGAGACTAAATGTTTTTAAAAATTTTAAATTTAATCTCGACGGCATTGTTAACGGGGAACTTAACATTATCACAAGAATAATTAAAGTGCTAACAGTAAAAGTGGAAATGGCCTGACTGCAATAGATTATTATTATTATTATTCTTATTATTATTATTATTATTATTATTATTCCCTTTAAAAACTTAAATATCAGCTATATTTAGAAAACGCACTCAAATCTGCTGGCTTGTTTTTAGTTATGTCCTGGTGTGGTAAAAATGCCTGGTATTTTATAGGCTACGCTTTTGTTTTCGTGTGAAAGGTTGACATTTACAAGAATGTACATTTTTATTTATTAAAAAAAAAAAACGAACAAAAAAATAAATAAAATAATACTGCTGTGTAGGGATTGGACCAACTTGCCATGGTTACTGAGCAATTTTCTAATTTTGTGTTAGGTGTTAGATTAGCACCTATATTGTATGGCAAATCCTGTAGTTATATATGTGAAAACAGTTGGTCTTCATTTTGCACAAACGTAGGCCTGCATAGCATTACATTAGTTACTATTACATTTAACAGACGCTGTTTTCGAAAGCAACTTAAATTTACAGCATCTTTTAACTGACTTACAAATTCAAATCAATCAATCAAAACTTTATTTCGGACTCAAGGTCCAAATTAATACATGCCTCCGCACATTTACATATACAATAATGTCATTAGTTTGCATTACAGTCTGGCATTGACATATCATTTTAACTGCTTCGTGGACTTCACAGTAGTGCATAGCAATAAAATATATCAGTCCATCAAATTATAAGAGTAAAGAACAGCAGTATTAATTTGGAACTCTCAAGTTAAAATCGTTCATCCGGGTTGCATAATTCTCAACTGTTTATGTGAAAACTAACACTCTAGAGCCATCTCGTGGTGGTGAAGTATATTACAGTAGACAGCTTTTCCTGTCAGACAGTTGCATGCCCAATTGTTTTTGTTAGACAGAATTAGATGATATTACATTGAATTTACTTTTAAATTTACTTTTTGAATTTACGCTAATCCAGAGTAAGTTTTAAAAATGAAGAACATCAGTGTTTCTCTTTTAATACTGAATATCTGTAAAGGCCCATTTATAAGCAATGCTTTGGACGTGCATTGTAAAATGTTAATTGTTAAATTAGATATGGTCCCAGTTGGACTCGTGAACTCTGTTAGAGTTGAATTAACACTGGACATCTTACTCTGTAGCTGAACAAAACAACTGTTCATATTGTAAATCAAATGGAAATACACAAGTAAACCATGACTCAAGTAAACCTATCCACCACTAAACCTAACCGTACACAGCTATACCCAAGAATGGTACTACAAAACACATTTAAAAATAACAAAAAGGGGATAGCCAAAGACGGTCAGTGGGTCATGGCTTAATCTGAAGAGGTAGGTTTTCTGTCTTCAGGGAAAACAGGCAAGGTCTCTGCTGTCCTGATCGCTGTAGGAAACTCAGTTCACCACCAGGGGGCCAAAGCAGACAGGAGACATAAGTGCAGGTGTTCAGCAGGATGAGGGGGGCGGTGCCCAGAGGTTGCAGAACAGAGCGTACTAGTTGACGTGTAGTGTAGGGTCCGATTATCTTTTGAAGATAAAACGGAATTGTTTTAATTCGATGTGAGTCGGTGTCAGTAACCAGTCATTATGAAAATGAATATAGAATAAGAACGTTTTTTTTTTTGCTTAATTTTATGTATGAATACGACAGCAGAGCATTCATGTCACATGATGACACTGTAAGTGTAATGGTTGTTAGAGTAGGCTGTGCTTGACGTGTTCAGCAATACTTAAGCATTTATCAAATGCAACAGAAACTGTAATGTGTTGATGTATAACTTTGTGCGTCCAGTAGGATAGTACATCGAGTTCATTTAAGAACACTCCATGTTGTACATTTATAATAATAATAATAATAATGATAATGCTTTATATTATTATTGTTGTTGTTATTACGTTGTTGTTGTTGTTGTTGACAGACAATTTCACAAAAAACAATTAGTACAAGGACTCTTAAAACGATGTGTTAGCTTACTGTAGCCTATAACACAACGCGGTATCTTTTCTCTGATATTGTCTCTTTTGTTATTAAAATACATTAAAATATTCATTTATTGATCATTACTGACAGTAAAATGTTAATCTAAGTTTGGCGAGAGGACACCACAGTTTTGTGGAGGGCACCCTCGACAATATAATGTCGTCCCAGTTGTCCCATTAGTCCCCCTAGTCGGGACTTTCCTCATACATCGATCTTCCGGTTTAATGTTGGGTCAGCTGATTGGAAAGTCATGTGACTGGATCAAGCCGTGTGCGCAGCGCGAACGATCTTGCTTATTGTTCCTGAAATATGGAGCCTTTAAACATAGTCACGGGACTGTTGCTTTTCATTGTTATCGCTCCAGGTAAGCAAACGTTTTATTGGATTTTCTAACCACGTTTAAACTGTGTGTCGACCTATGTCTCGGCGCTATAAGTTATACATTTGTCCACAATAACCCGCAAAACTGCAGTAAAGCTGGTTAGTTTCATATTTCACATCTTCGTAAATAGCGGGTGGTGGACTGCAAGCAAAATGAAACGTGCACCTGTCTGAGCTGTGTTGTGGCAGAAATATTAAAGTACCATTTGCCAGATTGTTTTGTTTTTACATATGTCAGAAACCGAAAGCAGCGGCAGCTTCAGTTATCTCTTTTTACACCTTGAATTTCAGGGCATGAAATTGAACACTGGACTTAGCAAAGTAGTTGGCGATAGAACGGAAAAGCGGGGAGGTGTATAGACTTTATTGTTAGAAGAGTTCGTACGGCTAACGTAGTCTCTGTCCAACTGGAGTTAGGGAAGTTAGTCTGCTAATAGTTGCTAGCCACGTAGCTAGTCGTTGTGTGTGTGTGAGTGAGTGATGCTAAACTGCTGAACAATATTTACCTGTCTGGAGAAAATACATTATCAGTAGTTTTCGTGGTTTGTTTTTCGGTTTAATTTTGAAGGGAGACGTGATTATTATTATTTTTTTTACAACGCAAAAATCTCGACGTCTTTCTGTAGGTTCTCCGGGCACAGTGCCAGCTGCAGAGTCATGGGGGTATGTGGATGTCCGCGAGGGGGCGCACATGTTCTGGTGGCTGTACCCCGCCAACGACGCGACGAGGAGCTACAAGGAGCTGCCACTCGTGATGTGGCTGCAGGTGAACGACCCAGGACCATTTAATGCTGACATGCTGGGGAAAAAAAAAAACATATCCCGGGCTGGTTGAAAATTAATTTCCTAACTTACTATACTTGAAAGAATAACTTGCACTGCCTAGCACACTGTGACTTTATGTATAGTCATTTATTGATTTTACAATTGTTTTCCTCTGGGTATCTCCCTACACTACCTCTCATCTTCAGATAATGGAGGATTCAGCGCTATATCGAACATAGAACGGAAATTGCCCTTTTAATTTTTTCCAGATAGATAGATTCTTAATGTCTGAATGACTTTTGTCTTGAAACATCTAGGTTGATATGTGACAAATCTATACACTGATGTGCTTGTTAAGAGTGGGTCTCTGACTGCACTTTGATGTATCCCCCCCCCCCCCCCCCCCCCCCCCCCCAGGGTGGGCCCGGAGGATCCAGCTGCGGTTTTGGGAACTTTGAGGAGATCGGACCCCTGGACAGAGATTTGGCCCCCAGAAAAACATCCTGGGTAAATTTATGCATTAAAAAAAAAAATCAGAATTTCTATGCGTTTGAGTAATTTATAGCCTGCATTTCCTGTCGTCCTTTATTGAACCAAGCTTGCCTTTTCTGCATTTAGGACCTGAGCCCGGGAGTGGAAGGGCACACATGGTTTGCGATTAGGAGGGAGTAGGATGTGACCGGTATATCGGAAAAATACTGTTTGAAAATAGCGCCTCTTTTTGTGCGCTCTTCAGGTCAACGCTGCCAGCGTGCTGTTCGTGGACAACCCCGTGGGCACGGGCTACAGCTACACGGACACGGCAGACGCGCTGACCAAGGACGTCGCCATGATCGCGGCGGACATGATGGTCCTGCTGAAAAGCTTCTTCGCGGAAAAGGCGGAATTCCAGGTACGGCAGCGCGAAACGTTGCGCTTACCGCTGGGCCGTTAGCATTATGTTCCCCGTGGCCCGTGTATACCGTTATAGCCCGCGCATGCGTGTCGCGGTTAAAACTTGCCGTTTCATCCCTTTTTTACAGAGCATTCCCTTTTACATATTCTCTGAGTCCTACGGAGGGAAAATGGCCGCGGCTATTGGGCTGGAGCTGACCAAGGTAAAGCCATATGCACCGGACACTCTGGAGGGAGTTAAAGTGACCCGGTCTAATGGGAGGCAGAAAGGACCACTTGCTTAATTTACCGTCACCTCATGGGGGCGATGTACGCATGATTCAGAAGGAAGGCGCCCCCCCCCCCCCCCCCCCCCCCGCCAAAATCTAAAAACAGAAGCGTTGCAAAGTCACATGTTTGCAAGGGTCTGACAAATGCTTCTGCTTCTATGACATGACGCTGATTGGCTCTCTACTTCCTTAAATATGTCCCTGGGGGATCTCTACCAGCAGCATTAAAAAAAAAAAAAAAAACCTAATGGCATTTCTACAAGTCAGCACTTGTACTTGGCGTGATTTTTAGAAGTAAGTCAATAGCTGTAGGCTGCTGTATACTTATTGTGACTCAGGGGTAAATTGAATTGAACTGAAAATTTTCATCTGCTTCACAAACGTTGTTTTATAAAAATCAAGGACAAAAAATAAAACCTGAAACGAAAAAAATACTGCTCAAGGTTAAAAAATATGTGAAACCTAATTATGGCTGCATGTTTGATTAGTGGATGGTGGGGAGAGGAAGCTCTGTTGGGTTGGGTGTGATTTTAATGTGCTTTGTTTTTGCACCAGGCCATTGAACAGAGGGCAGTTAAATGCAACTTTGCTGGGGTTGCCCTGGGAGACTCCTGGATTTCCCCCATGGGTCAGTGTTCACACTCAGCTCACCTGTAACGCATAACCTGTGTCCCATGCAGACCTGGGGCAAATACGTATTTGTTTTTTGATTCAAATACTTTTCTACGCTTTACTGATCTTGTCTGTTGTATTGGAACCAATGAAATACTCTCAAAAAGTGTGAAACCCCACCTTCTGGTCATGTTGGCGGGATCAATTACACCAGGCAAGATCAATAGAGCACAGAAAAGCGTTTGAAGCCGAAACAAATACGTATTTGACCCAGGTCTGGTCCCATGACTGAAACCAGCCACTCACTGCTCACCACACCAGCTGTCACCCGTAGCCCATCGGTACTGTACGTCACTCTGGATAAACGCTTCTGCCTGATGTGATGCAGTTCCCTCCTGGCACTGCGTGATGCCTGCTGTGACTGCAGACCACAGTGTGTTTTATTTATTTATTTATTTATTTTCACCCTCCACCTTTCCCTCCGCAGACTCTGTGCTCACCTGGGGTCCGTACCTGTACAGCACAGTAAGTGTTAACCCTTCACCCCCCCCCCCCCCCGCCAGCCACTCTGTGGCAGGGGGCCAAAACTCCTCAGCTGATTAAACACTTTTCGTTATTACCATAGATGTCATTTCCTGTGGCAGAGTAACAGTTGGTACACTCTGTACTGCACAGCCTAGCCTCGTGTAAAGCCTGATTGTCGGTTGAGTCCAGTTCCTGTGCGTTCCCCGCTCACCGCGGCGTCTCCGCCTGTGGTTTCCAGTCCCTGCTGGACGACCTGGGCCTGCTGGAGGTGAGCAAGGCCGCCAGGGCAGTGCAGGATGCCGTGGACCAGGGCCAGTTCCAGAAGGCCACGGAGCTGTGGTCCGTGACCGAGACCGTGGTGGAGCAGGTCAGCCCGCCGGCGGCCCGCGTACAGCACCCCTCTTTTCTTCTTCTCGTCCAGGTTTCGGGCGTTCGTTAGCTCCTGCTTGGCATCCTACTGAACCTCTGTACATCCCCACCCCCACCCCCCCACCCCTTTTATCAAAGTCATCTTATTCTGCTCTTTTTTTTTTTTGGTTTTCGGTTTGAAGTTGTTCTTGATGTTTTTTTTTTTGGTTCTTCCAAAGCTGATCGTAGTCTCTCTGTCAGTGCAAGTGAATTTCCCTGTCAAATTGAGTTTTTTGTTCAAATTGAGCTGGTCAGGTCCCTTCCATTAGTCTGAGCTGGAGTCGCTAAGCAGGCATGTATAAACCACTATCCCCACTTAACTGTCACACGCACATGGAAAAAAAAGTCAAATCTGTCAAATCTGACGACATTTGCATTTTCTTGAGCACACAGAGAGTAATTTACACAAATCACATGACAGAGGTCCTAAAAGCAGATGACATCAGATTTTTTCTGACAGCAAGTCGTCTGTCTCCGCCCCCCCCCCCCCCCCACCTGTCTGAGCTGAATCCAGTTTAGGTTATGGAACTATAGCCAGAGGTGAGCAACCTGTGCTTGTTCAAAAACTGTCTTTCCGTCTGTCTGTCTCCACAGAACACCAATGGAGTCAATTTCTATAACATCCTCACCTCAGACCCTGACGAGAGGGTCAAGCAGACGGCAGCGTCTGGATATTTGGGTAAAAGACATTTTTTCTGGAAGATTCTCTAAGGCATGTGTCAACAGGAATGTGAATACTCATTTTTTAAATCAGAGTTCAGTGCAGACCTTGACCGATTCAGTAGGTTAAGGTTATATCATGCTCTGTAGGGTGTGTCTGTAATGCTCTGTAGGGTGTGTCTGTAATGCTCTGTAGGGTGTGTGTGTAATGCTCAGTAGGGTGTGTGTGTAATGCTCAGTAGGGTGTGTGTGTGTAATGCTCAGTAGGGTGTGTGTGTAATGCTCAGTAGGGTCTGTGTGTAATGCTCAGTAGGGTGTGTGTGTAATGCTCAGTAGGGTGTGTGTGTAATGCTCAGTAGGGTGTGTGTGTAATGCTCAGTAGGGTCTGTGTGTAATGCTCAGTAGGGCGTGTGTGTAATGCTCAGTAGGGCGTGTGTAATGCTCAGTAGGGTGCGTGTGTAATGCTCAGTAGGGTGTGTGTGTAATGCTCAGTAGGGTGTGTGTGTAATGCTCAGTAGGGTGTGTGTGTAATGCTCAGTAGGGTGTGTGTGTAATGCTCAGTCTGTTTCTACAGACGCATTGAAGCGCCGTCACGTCCAGCCTCTGCACAGACCTTCCCTCAGCCAGCTGATGAACGGACCAATCCGGAAGAAGCTGGGCGTCATCCCCCAGAATGTGACCTGGGGAGGTAATCTGGTGACCGCCCACCCCACAACCCACCCCACTCCACCCTGCCCCATCCCACTCCGCCCTACCCCACCCCACTCTTCCTTGCCCCACCTCTCCCACGCCACGTCCCCCCTCGCCCTGCCCCTGTAGGACAGGCTAACCATGTGTCATTTCCTGTAGGACAGGCTAACCATGTTTAATTTCCTGTCGGACAGGCTAACCATGTGTCATTTCCTGTAGGACAGGCTAACCATGTGTAATTTCCTGTCGGACAGGCTAACCCTGTGTCATCTCCTGTAGGACAGGCTAACCCTGTGTCATCTCCTGTAGGACAGGCTAACCCTGTGTCATTTTGTGTAGGCCAGGCTGGTGACGTCTTCACAAGCATGGAAGGTGACTTCATGAAGCCCGTGGTGGACATTGTGGACCAGCTGCTGGCGGCAGGCGTCAACGTCACGGTCTACAACGGACAGCTGGACTTAATCGTGGACACCATTGGTAGTGTACATTTTGCGCTGTTAATCTTGTGCCACCAGGCAACTGAATTTGAATTTAGTAAATGTAAATTTGCATTTCGTAATTTGAAATTGTATATGACGTTTTGAAATTGAATTTGATTACAATTTCAGTGTAATCAAATTCAATCTCAAAGTTTGAATTTGTAGTTAAGGTTTTAAGACTGAATTCTGTGATTTGTGTTTGTGGCATGTGTGTGTGTGTGTGTGTGTGTGTGTGTGTGTGTGTGTGTGTGTGTGGACAGGCCAGGAGCTGTGGGTGAAGAAGCTGAATTGGCCCGGGCTCCCCGACTTCACCCAGCAGAGATGGACGGCGCTGGTGGACCCCGCGGCCCCCGACCAAACCGGCGCCTTCTTCAAGGCCTACAAGAACTTCGCCTTCTACTGGATCCTGAAGGCTGGCCATATGGTAGGACGCCTCTTACAGACCGCCTTTCAGGTTCAGGCATGCAGTTGCACCTGTCCATCGGACATGCAGCACAACACTGGGAACCGGCTTTCTAATGCGGGAACAAAGCTTGCTAATGTTCAGTTCAGTCCACTTCAAATCATGCGGTCATCTGTCTTCATGAAGGACTTGATTGCGCAGCAGTGACCCCTGCTGGTCGGTCAGGCACTCGCAAGTCCACATGTACATGCAGTGTTCTCCTCTGGCTTATGTCTGCGAAAGCCCAGCTGGTGAACTGCACCGTGATAGGAAGCGGTGGTTGGCGTTGTGTTCCTAGAGTGTGTGCACATGTTAGTCTGCATTCTCCCACAGATTTAAGGCCAGGGGTTGCAGCAATTAGTGATTTTATTATATATGTATAATGTGTGCAAGTGCGAGTGTGAGTGTATGCATGTGTGTGTGTGCGCACGTGCGTGCATGAGTGAGTGCATGTGCGTGTGCATGTGAGCGCCTTGCGCGCGTGCTTGCTGTAGAACAGTAGCACTCCCTTTGGGAGGCTGCAGGGGGCGCAGGATCTCCTAATAACTCAGCATTTAATTGGTCAATTACAGCAGCTTGATTGCACAGTAAATGCACCTCCGCTGGGTTTCCTGGGTCTGCATCGGCTGCTGATTTTTAGGCTGAAAGGAAGGAAAGGCAGCCCCCACTCTGCAGCTCTCAAAAAGTCTCAGCATGAATGTGACTGGTGTATGTAGGGGCCCCCTGCGCGTACCCATAATGCCTCTGGCTCTTTCAGATACCGTCCGATCAGGGGGCCATGGCCCTGAAAATGCTGCGGATGGTGACACAGCAGGAGTGACCCCCCCCTTCTACCCCCCCCCCCCCCCCCCCAACAACAAAGATGCCATCTGGAATGGCCTCCGAACAATTGAAGACAATCACCTCAGCTGCTCAAATCACCAAATATCACCAGATATCACCAAATATCACCAGATATCACCAAATATCACCAATATCAAGCATCTTGCAATGTGCATGGCTCTCTGTCACTCCTGTTTTATTTTATTTTAATGTGTTTTTTAATAATTAGGGATTTTAATGTTTTTTTTTAATAATAATTGAAAATTTTTATTTTTGACTATTGTTGCCATGTTTTAGCAAATCTGTCCTTGCACTATGAATAATAAAAAGGGTTTTTTTCTATATTAGTGTATGGTGTTGTGGTGTTGTTGAACTCTTCTACACAGGCAGGTGAAGTCAGTGTGGATGACTGTATATTACAGTATATGCTATTATCCAGACCGACTTACACAACATTTTACATTTATACAGTAAATCTGTATGGTAAGTTCATGAATTTATATCATTGAAATTTTAAGGAATGCTCAAACACATCTGCTTACAGCATGCACAGGTGGTCATGTAGCTCTTGTTGGAGTGCGGTCTTTGTCATAATTCATCCAAGTTTAAGTTCACATCAAACTTAACACATGCATTAAAAAAAGATTAGTCATGAAAACCATCCCTTTGTCAAAGGCACAGGAAAGTGAATTGTAAAAAAAAGTAAACTTTACATCACAATGAATTGAAAAAAAATGTAATTCATATATCTAGAGGTGAAACAGGCGTTCCTTTCTTTTACCCATACTGCCCCTCTCCCGTGTAGTAATGTTAAACAAGCCGAATTTTCTAAATGTGTCTGATTGAATCATCAATGGCAGGTGAATGCCACACATCAGCCACACTGGAAGACTGGATGTTCAGTACGAAATGTTTATGGTCACCACAAAATGAGCACCAAGAAACCGTAGTGCAAATGACTAATTTGGGCGCTGGAAAACATGACCAGCCTTTTACACAAATAAACCACAGACTGGGCCAACTATGCTAATGATGTATCTGTGCTAACTTCAGAAACGCCACCTTCTTTAAACTTCATTTAGAACTGCAGCAGAGAGTTCTCAGTGTATGTTTGAAGAACAGAATTATCGCACGCAGAGAGCCTTACGAGATTATAACGGATTGTGACATAGACCTACACTATGGGGGTAATGACATACACAAAGTTGCAGGTTATTGGGGTATTTTTTACAGATTATCACAGTATATTAAGCAGAAGAATATAAAAATGTAGGCTTTGTTTTTCACCTTGACTCTAATGTGCCAGAAATTGTTGCAATGTTTATGTCCTATGCACCACAAGGGGACCAAATTGCAGATCCAAGCATAGATTTTCACCAGGAGGAGAGTGGTCGATTTGTGCAGACATTATTTTGCTCCACTTCCTCTGCTGTTGGCAGGAAAATATATTCCTGATGTTTTCTGAAGACAAATCAGAGTAAATGGTGAATAATAAACTGTAAGGAAATAGCCAAACTGCAAATTTCTCGTGAGTCTGCTGGACGCGGCTTCCGACAACACAGTACTCCAAGGGCAAAATCCTGAATTTCAATCCAGTTACTGCTTGAAATTTGAGACTACAATTCACAGTTCATGCGTCCGTAATCCATCCCTGCCAGGTGGACTGGTCACAAATATTGCAAAATTTTCACTTTCATTTGCAAAGCCTTTAAACTTACAAATCCACGAGTTTTTACACCTTGTTGAACAAGGGAGCAGATGCGTTTAATTCCGTTTTTGTTGCCATTAAATGTGCTGGCAAATGATGAGTGGGGGAAACGGACCTATATATTCTTGATTTAGAAAAGCTTTGGAGTTGTGGCCTGACGCATACGATGTTGTGTGTTGCACTTTTTGACGTTAGCGTACGAAACGGGCCACTGCGCATTTTCAGACTGTTAGAACTTGCTCATTCAGGCTCAATTTGCGCTGGTTTCGCCGGGTCAACAAAAGCAGTGCAGAATAGCATCCGTGTGAATTCACAAGCAGGTGTGGAGACCGGCTGTGTTCTTTCCGCGCCAGGCAAATCTTCTCAGTTCATTATCCTCCTGAATTGGTTGGGCAAAAAAAAAAAACAGTCCCATCTTTTTTTCCCCTCCCTAAAATTAAATTATTTTAAAAAGAAGCGAGGATTTGGAGAGAATGGGGACGTTTTGAAAACGGGAGGCTGTTATGTATGTGGCATCTGAGCTCTTGTGTCTCTCTGGATCGTTTCTCATATTTACGCGGTGAAAGGAGAGGCTAGCCTACGTTGCGAGTCTCACGCTGTTCCACATTGTGGAGCGCGCTACACACGCACAGCAGTGTTCTACATGGGAAAGCGCTACAGGCGCCGCTTAAACCAATTACCCCCCAATGTCTGCGGACTCCCGCCGGCACTCGAGGGGTACCGGCCTCTATTGGGATTCCCGGTCCGTTTTCTGAGAACCCGCTGGCCCGAGGCCGGAGGGGGTGGGGACGGGGGGTAGAAGGGGGACGGGACGGGGGTGTTGGAACAACAGTCTATCTTCTGTCGCAGACCGTGGAAACCCTGCTGAAATTTTCTGCTAAAGACCAGCTGGGATTCTAAGATGGTTAAAGTTCTGTTTTCTTCGACACTTCTAGCTGGTCTGTGGCTGGCCAAATCTGAGCAAACTAAGCTGATTAACCTGGTAGAGTGAATAGCTGACTATATAGACTGCTCAGCTGGTTGACCAGCTAAACGTGTCGGAAACACATCTTAAACTTGGGATTTTCAGCAGAGAACACACGTTTACGCCGCATTTTGACTGTGCATTTATTTACTAACCATAACACGATAGGCTATAGGCCAAATGAAACGTGCTGCTTCAAGCATTACTTCCTTAATCCCCATCTAGCACCTACAAATGCATTTAACTTTATGTTGAACGTTTATGTATGAACTACGTCTGTTAGTTGTGACGACATGACCTCTGCTTGTTCCTTAAACATTTCTGTAGGCCTACATCTACATGCACTAGCCTATGTAAGATGCTCTGACTAATTACGGACTTCAAGTGCAACCTTAAAGTTATCACCCCCAGTGAAATAAAGTGGTGTAGAAAGTGGATTTCATTTTTAAAAATAGTCTAATAATTAACTCGTGTTGGTAATATCATTACCCATGCCCACGCCTAACTCAACTTGATTGACGTGAAAAGCCCAGAAGTGACGCAACGGAAGGAAGTCCCTGAAGTGGGATAGCTACAGCGAAACTTTGTTTTTTTAAATTATTTTTTTAAACAATTTACAACAAATAACAATGGCATGGAACGTTTAAAAACATAATTCCAAACAGCACACTGCAAATAAACAAATAAGATTATACATTAATTTAAAAAGGGTTTCCCGACAGTTCAAGTTCATTAACCAGATTGGAGAGTTTGTTGCCATTCTTCTTCATTAATTCTTAAGAGACAGAAATGATTCATACAGTTCCTCAAGAATGGTTGCGTTTTCAGGAATCTTACCTCTTGTAAAGGGAATTTCTCTTAATATAATAGGCCTAGTCGTTATAATGATACCAAACATGACACTGTCTCGAGGATATTCAGTCAAACCATAATTTTTAGGGGTTAGCCTACATCGAAGCTGAACGCGAGAAAGAGGCAACCAACAGTGAAGACGACGGCTCCGTACAAAACGAGAAAACATTATTGCCGCACAATTTTGAACCTTGGCGTCCAGGAGACCGGGAAAAGGCGAAGAGGAAGATTTACAGCGATCCGCAAGAGACGGAGATGTGGTCTGAGGAGAATTTACAGGCGAGTTGGACGAATTTGTTGGTGAGTAGGCTAATCGAGTGGCTGACACGAACGTAGGCCACATAACCGTGATGCTAGCTAACGTTGTAGCGGGCTCACACCAGCACGACAAGTGAAAGTAGGCCTACTTTACAGGCCAAGTTTAAAAAATTTTTTTTTTTTTAAAGTATCATTGTATCTGTTTTTATTTCACTGCATAGCGTTCGAAAGTATCAATCGATACGTAGCTAGGCTATCAGTAAGATCTGGCTATACGAAAAGTCAATAAAATATAATACCTTAGCTTAAACTAGCTACATTTTGAAACGGTGTCAATTAAGATACTAGGTTCGTAGGCTACCTTGCTAGTTAGCTATGCATATACTGTACGTTATTTATATAGATAGCAGGGGTGGAAAATTCAGGTTCAGAAAATAAAAGTCCTCCCCAATATTTTGTACTAGTAACTGGCACTATTCTTCAACCAGGAGGTGAAACTAATGAGTGAAGTCAGCTGGCTGAGTTCATGGGTGGAAGGAAAACATGACAGGACTTTTACTTACTGACCCCTGGACTGTAGCTGTGGTGCTGATTTTGAATGTACATTATGTTTTGTCAGGAGACAGAGATTGTATTTATCTTTTTTCCAGTTTTGGTAGTTATTTTCCCAATTTCACTAAACTGTGGAATTGCTATAACTGTTGCTTGCTGGGTAGCCCTCAACTGAAACTTATCTGCTGTTACAAGTACGAAGTGTCTCATGATATGGTGTAGCCTATATCAAAGGCAAAACTTTTTTTTGTGTCATACTGGTTGTACCATCTCCCTGAGAATTTCTTTCTTAAAATAATACTGCAGAGGTGTCCATGTCATGTAATGTAATATTTTTATTCATTCGGTGTTAAAAAAATATTTTTGAAAAAGGAAACCTGGCAAAAGGTTTTTATTGGTGTGGAGATGCTTTGATTCAAACTACTGCATTGCAGAATTTAAATGCGCGTGTTGAACAGAGCTGGTTAAAATGGACTCCTTTTTATTGCCACCTGACCTACATGGGTTTTTTATTTTGACCAATTTAACTCTGCACTGCTTCATTGTAAATAATGACCGCTCAATTTCCCTGGATTCTGCAGATAGGATGCGGATTGGCTATTTTAGATAGGAATGTTTCTTGGCGGTACGGTCGCTAGTTTCATCCTTCATCCTTGGTAGCTTCTTTGAGCTCTAAAACCTGTCGGAATATGCCAGATATCATCAAAAAAATAGTAGGCCTCATTATTGGCCACAGCTCACGGTTATGTGCGGTTAAAGCATTCTGACACAGAATGCTTTGTGGTTTGGTGCTACTTTAAAGCTGAATTCCAGCTAAAATAACCACCTTAAGGATTCGTAGTCTCTGTGTCATAAATCATAATTGTGTGTCCGGTTAGCCTAGCAGAGGCAGAGGAGGAATTCTCTGCAAAAAACAAAATGACTGGAAGATGCAGTAGAAATAAATGTGGCGGTTGTTCGGTTAACTTATTTCTTCTTCATCAGCACAGAGAAAGGGATGAGGAACAATGGTTCCATGGCAAGGTCCTTTTTTTGGGGGGGGGAGGGGAGGGGGGTGGGCTGTACCCGCCCCTAAAGATTCATGAGCGCCCTTGCGCTCGCTCACTGACAGTGATCATTATGTCGGCCGAGCGGTTGTCACGGTGGGGCCATTGTCCGCCGCCCATTCATCCCGGAGTCATTTACACTTTCATTGGCGGCTATTTAGTCCCAATAAAAAGTTCAAGACAGCAATTTGTGAATCCTGCTCAGCCGAGTGGAAGTGTGGAGCGGGGGAGAGAAAAGGAGTCGCTTTAAAAGTCAATTAAGGCTGCGCTTCGCTGAAGGGAGTCCCCAGCCGACGACCCCCCCCCCCCCCCAAAAAAAAGTCTGGGCCCCAAGCCGCCCGCCCCACATCTGCCGCCACCTTTTTCCCAGGACCGCAGACCCAAAAAACCGCCCCGCCCACAAAGAATGGCCCGATTTGGGCCACCCCCCCCCCCTCCACCCGACCCCTCCTCCTGGGCCTTTTCTCCCCTCGGAGGGGCATTTGTATATCATTTTACGGTACAGCTCTTCCATTGGCGGTCAGACGCCCTCCCGCCCGCCATAATGGACGGAGTCTTGTGGGGGGAACGGGCGGGACCCACGTCCGCACCGCGCGGGTGTTCTGAAAAGGGTTTTTCTGGCAGGGGGCGAGAAACGGTGCTATTATTATACGCCTTGTGCTGATTAGGCCGCAAAGTGCCCATTAAAACCTCTTTCAGGGCAGATATATCAAAAGGGACAAAAGAGCCTCACAGTTTATATCCCGCGTGTCTTTTAGCAGTCCCGATGTCCGCCCCAGGCCTTTAGCACGTTTGTTAGCCTCGTTTATTTTGGGGTTTTTTTTGTTTGCTCCCTGTAGCTCGCGGTTAGGCTACGTGTGGGCGGCCATTTTGAGGTTTGTGGTCTGGTGCTGCTTTAACGCAGAATTCCGGCTAAAAAAAATAAATAAAAAAAAAGAACCGTACTGTTTGGTGTTAAGGATTCGTAGTCTCTGTGGCGTGAGCGTGTTTGGATGATTACAAAAAACCCTGCTTAGTTCTGGACGCACTTTCCTCCCCTTTTACCTTAACTAATGTGTGGTGAGCGTTCTGGCGCAAAAATGGCGGCCGTGCATCACCCAGGTGGGGGCTACACATTGCTGGTAGGTGAGGTGAGTTCCCCTTCACTGTAAAGCACTTTGAGCATTCGGGAAAAGTGCTGTATAAATGCAATGATTCATTCATTCATTCATTCATTCATTCATTAATGTCAACAGGCCTCAATGCTAACATTTTTTCCAAGGAGCATATGTGCTCCTAAATTTAGGAGCTTTTTTTCCATCTGGTGCATCTCAGCGAACTCAAAAAAAAATAAAAACATTTTTACAATGTTGCTGCAATGTAGTGGCAATGTTAGAACCTTGACAAAATATTCCAGCAACGCTGCGAGAACATTCTGCATCGGCTGGGGTTGAAGGCGGGCAGAGACAGCGTTGCGCTGGTGTCAATCACAGGGGAGGAGAGAGAGAGCAGTTTTACTGAGCTACAGGCTCTAAAGCAGCTCTCCGTCTCTCTTAATTCACCACCTGTCTGTAAAACCGACAGTCACGCTCCGTGTGCGGCACTCAGCTCCACTCCTGCCATTCAGGCAGCTCATTTCATACACCGCTTTTCATAAACTAATAATCATACTCACTTCACTTCAAATACAGGGCGGCAGTGTAGTATAATGGCCGAGGAGTTGGTCTTGTAACCTAAAAAAAAAGTTGCAGGTTCGATTCCCCGGTAGGACACTGCCGTTGTACCCTTGAGCACAGTACTTAACCTGCATTGCTCCAGTATATATCCAGCTGTATAAATGGATGCAATGTAAGTCGCTCTTGATAAGAGCGTCTGCTAAATGACTGTAATGTAATGTAACTTCATAGCCAGTTTTGTGAGGAACATACTTTGCCTTTTATATCGTGTGGTATCTAGCTGAGAATTCTCAGCACAAAATATTGAATGTTTTTGTGGCTAAAATCTGAAACACATATTTCACAAAAAGAGAAAATATCTGTCCTTGTGTAGTAGCACTGATATAAACACAAACTCAAAAACGAAGACAAATAATCACCCATTATTTCATTTATGTGAACAGAAGGATGACAGATACAAAAGAAATTTAAAAAGTGCTGCATTTTCCTCAAGCATTTCTGAGCTGAATGAAAATTACAACTTTTCATTGTGCTATCATGCATACCCTGTATTTAACCAAAATGTTTAATATAAATTCACTAAAAAATTTAATTTGGCCGTGCTCTGTACAACATACGCAATGGAAAACATTGAGCCTGATTCCTAAAACATGTATGATGACGTGATCGTAAACTGTGTAAGAACGTTTCCAAGAACATTTTGGCATTCATAATTTTTTTCTATCCTGTATTTCTTCATGATGAATGCTGGCTGTTTGTAAGTTTTATGTGCAATCCTGTTCATTAGAATAAGGATTGCACATAAAACTTACAAACAGGCAGCATTCATCATCTCATACTCCTGGGATATGCACGGAAACAAAGGTCTGCACATGCGTCATGAATCCCATATTGGTGTTTCGATTGAAAAGTTTTAAGAACAAAAGTAAGAATAATTGGATACAAGTTTTGTGAATGAGGCCCATTGACACTTATACATTCAGTCTTTTCATTTTCATTTCATTTCTTGTCTATGGTTAAAAAAATTAATCACTAAAAAACACTAAGCCTAAAAAATGTAGGTGTCTATTCCATATACCCTCTGTATGTTTTTTCAAATTTAAGCAATTAATTTGAAAAAACTTAGCTTCAAAAATTCATTGTTTTTGGGCTTTTTACAACATATTTAATATCCACACAAATGTGAAAGAGAAATAAAAAGGGGCTGTACTTAAATTCTTCAGTCAAAATTGATGGCAAAGATTATCTCAGAAAGATCTTAGTCGCAAGCTTAAGAATTCTGAACACTCAGGACAGAATACATGAAATTATATATTTTAAAAACGTCCTACAACCATGTCTTTTCAGTAAGTCCAGTATCTTCCCTGAAACACCTGACAGTGTAAACTAGTCCCTAGCCCCCCCCTGCTCTCCCGCGCAGCAGCGCCACCTGTAGGCTGTGCTGAAGGTCCGCACCTTCACAGCTGGCCCAGAATGCAGCAGCTTTGGTAGCGCCAGGAGCTCTTTCAGCTCTCTGGGTTGCAGTGGGAGGAGCTTAAGAAGTAGGCGGGGCCTCTCCCGGCTCTGCAGCGTACGAAGCCACCGGCCACATGCGTCAGCAGCAGCGCCTGTCACGGCGGACGAGGACGAGACGTTGCCATGGGGACGCGGGGCTGCGTTGCCGTTGGCGACAGGGCGGGGCGGCGTTGCCGTTGGCGACGGGGCGGGGCGGGGAGCCCGGCTCAGTCCAGGGGGAACTCGCAGGGGTTGCGCCGGTCCCGCCGGGCCGCTCGGTACACGGACAGGAAGTCCTTGTACCGCGGGGCGCACCCCAGCCAGGCTTCGCCGAAATGCTCCGTGCCCGTGAACAGGAAGTCGCCGGGCCCCGCCCTGGCCTGGCACTGCAGCAGCGTCCGGATGGGCCCCCGCCAGGCCCCCGCGGCCCCCGCCCCATGCTCGAACACCCCGCTGCGCTGCCGATACACCCTCCCCGCGGAAACGTACACCAGCGACGTCTGCCGCTCGGAATCGTGGGACACGTTCCTGATGAAGCCTCGAACCACTGGGAGGACAGGGCAAGGAACATCAGTTCATTTGCTTTTTTGTTTTTATTTTAAACAATCACAATTTTTTTAATTATTTAAGAAATCGTTTATTCTAGTTCTGCCCTTCTGTTAACAGGTCTTCTACAATCACAGTACTCACATAAATGTTATTTACAGCATGTTTTGTCAAACTAACTTAATTTAAAAAGCAGCAGAGATGGTGAGATGTTGTCGTCTGCAATCTTAATGCGAGACACTCAAAATGGAATGCTTGGCTTATGAACGTCTTCAGGTGTGATGAACTGTGTAACGGCCAATCAGAGTGAGATGTTTTTGTTACTATGTTACTTTGTGCTTTGAACCATTGTGTCCTCCTCTGTGTGCCCACTTCCAGCATTGGGGGGGGGGGAGAACAGACTTTGCACCCTAACTCCCAGCCCCCCCCCCCCCCATAAGCAGTTACACTTTCATTAGCCAGCGATGCTGTCCCGTCTGAAAGCCTGTGGGGCTGTTTTTTGGGGGGGGGATTAAGGGTGCTGCAGTAAGGCCCTAAATGGAGCTGCTTCAAAGGACCCATTGCTTCTGGTCTGTTGCCGTCTTTAGCCTGTGTGCGCCCCCATTGTTAAGGAGGGGACCCCACATCTGTCAGGCCCCTATGCTGGCAGGACGGGGCGGGACTTCGCCCCTCTGCGGCAGGATGGGGTGGGGATCGGCCCTCTGGGACGGGGACGAGGCAGCAAATGTGGCAAACTGTTCTTGCGAAGGAGTTGTATTTTTACCAAACTATCTGTTAGTGAAATGCAAATTATATTATATATGTGAATTGTGATATTTAAAAAGAATGTCTTTACTCAAGCAACTTCTCCAATGGGTGAGAGTACCTCAAAAAAAAGACTGAAGCATTCAACATGCAGTTGCATGTATAGGCTATAGCTTAATTTAATAGAATCAAACAGGGTCTGTATACTTTCTAGTATGTGTTGAACTATGTACGTGTAGCTATGAGCACAGTGCGCACTTGTGGGAGGAAGTGCAGAGAGGGACGGAGTGAGCGTTCTGTGAGCGTTCTGTGAGCGTTCTGTGAGCGCTCTGTGAGCGTTCTGTGGGCGTATTGTGAGCGTTCTGTGAGCGTTCTGTGAGCGTTTTGTGAGGCGGTGTGGGTCTGAGGGGTGGAACGTACCGAAGTCACTGCTGCAGACGGCCAGGAGAAGCTCCATGTCATTACAGGGCCGGCACAGGGCTGGGGGGGGGGGCGGAGAAAGAGAGAGAGGGGGAGACAGGGATAAATAGGGAGGGGGGAAGAGAGGGAGACAGGGATAAATAGGGAGGGGGAGAGAGGGAGAGAGGGAGAGGGAGGGAGGGGGAGAGGAGATAGGGAGAGGACAAGGGAGGGAGGGAGACAGGGATAAAGAGGGAGGGGGGAGAGAGGGAGAGAGGGAGAGGGAGGGGAGGAGAGAGGGAAAGGGCAAGGGAGGGGAGAGAGGAGAGAGGGAGAGGACAAGGGAGGGAGGGAGACAAGGATAAAGAGGGAGGGGGGAGAGAGGGAAAGAGAAATCAGAATCACAGTGTGTGTGGTTTGGAGCAGGTGTACATGTCTGCATGTGCGTTTTCTTATGTGTGCACGTATGCATGTGTGCGCACATATGTGTGTTTGTGCATGCACATATGCATTCTGGGTACCCCACCCCTAGGTGAAACAATTTTTTTTCCCCCCCTCGATTAATGCACAGGCACTACGACCTGAGAGTGAAGAACAGACCCAGCCGTGTTAGGAGGAGAAGCGGACCGCACGCACCCCGCCATCGCTGAGAATGAGGACAGACCCTGTACCACACAGCGAGCGCTGGACTCGGGCCGAGACTGAGGTGAGTGGGGGGGGGGGGGGAGGGCGGAGGAGGAATGCGTCATGTGACCTGCCCTGCGACCTTATCAGTCACTGCACCCAGCAATCCTATCAGCAGGTCTGACCCCCATTTTGGACATGGTCATCGTACAAACCCCAGTGACATGCCCTCCCCCCCCCCCCCCCAGGGTGTCCCTGTGCCCATCGGTTAATGGCTGCTGTTGTCTCCTGACACTTCTGGGGTCGTTCTGATAAAGAGGAATCGGCCCAGCGGCCGTCGCCTGTTCCTTTGACCAACGCATGACATCATTGCACCTGCTCTGGACAGACAAACGCACACGGGCTCTGCGGAATTTTGGGAATGCTTGGAATGCCTTTGCTCTTTTCTCCCCCCCCCCTCTGCTGCCATGCCCCACCGAGACCCCAGCAACCCCCACCCCCCTCCTCTGTTGCCATGCACCCCAGATCCCAGCATCCCCCCCCCCCCCCCCAAAAAAAAACCCTTCCCATGCACTCCTTCACACCCTGCTCATACCATACAGTGCTCTGCTCATGCCAGATACGGATAGTGCAGACTCTGTTTGTCCCTCTGCTGGGCTGCAGTTTTCCAGTCATCTTACTCTAAATTTGGGGTCATACCCCACCCCCCCAGCATAAAGTGGTGGGGTCTTCTGTACTTAACAGTGGTCTGACTGGACCGTCCTGTGTCAGGTCTAAAAGTTTGAGAATATGTATTTGTTGAGCACAGTATCGCAAAGTACTGTGTTGTTAATTTCACCTCATGAAAGCAGCTCATTCAAAAGTAGGTGAGTGAAAATTATTGGCTATAGGTTCTCCTTGAGATATTCCATGAAAGAGCCCTTCAGGCAAACTCATGGGTATCAATCGGCGTAATTGTTTGTAATTAATCATTTAATTAATCGGCGCGCGCATCTGCCATGGTATCTTACCTTGTAGAACGGTGTCGCGAAAGTCAGGCGACGTGCTCTGGTTTCCCAGCAGCTCGTAGCGGAAGCCCACTGTGCGCCGGCTGATGTCCCTTTGGGGGCTGGCCTGGAGGAATATGGCCGGCGTCTGCCGCCCCTCGGTGCGAAAGCAGTGCACCTGCTCGGGCCGCCCGCCCTCCGTCATCAACAGGTTGAGCTCTCCCGCGCGCTCGATGTACACACTGGCGCCGCGGAAGCTGCGGAACGGCTTGATGCAGATGGTTGTGTGTCGCGTGGAGGACAGGTTGGGCTCCAGGACGACCCGCAACGCCTGGCTTGGGTAGACCCATTCCACGGCACCCTCGGTGCAACGGAGCCGCACCTGCTGCACTGTCCGCGAGTGGGGCTCCCGCACGAGCCCACTGAGAGAGAAGACACGGGGAATTCGAAATGTGAACATACAGCGGCTACGTATATCTCAACAGTACAATAATGGGCGCGCGCAGGTGTGTTTAATTCTGTGCTTTTGTTGTTAAGCGCATAATTCTGCATAAGTGACTGCACACGCGAGATCATCAGTGTGTAGTCTGGGTTTTTATGAGGCAGTAAGCAGACGACAAATACGGCAACAGCCATTCATGGTAACAATATTTAATTAATCTGCCAGAATGTCCTTGTCGTTAAAGTGTAGTTTTTAGTTTCCTCTTCACTATAGTTTCAGTTTAATTAAAATTAATTAAATCGACATTGGTTAGCGCGAAATAGAGCTAAATTACGGCCAGTCAACCTCATAAGCAGTTTCAAAAGTTCTAGCCGATGCTAACGTTTAAATAATTTTGTTGTTCAGGAGACGTATTCGGACGAAATTGAGACGCTGTGATACAATACAACCTTTAGTCTGTACAAGATCTAGTGTAATATTTCAATTGCTTTATGTATCAAATGAAAAGGACGCGTGGAATGAGCTCTATACCATACATGGTTTAAAAGACATTGGGATGATCTAATGAATATTCCCATTCACACAATGAAACGAGCCCCCTTTTAGAAAATGGGTTAGGCACTAATTTACACCATTTTTCATTTGAGGAGTAGCCTAATATCAATTTCAATCTCACCTTCCTCGCCAGTTGCACAAATCCGCTGCACAAGTCGCCGTCCAGACGAGAAGCAGGCTGCTCAGTCTCACGTAATCGCTCGACGTCGGCGACATTGTTACTGCCACTGCTGGTGATGCACCTGCAGACTAAATTTCACTTGGTGACAAAACATAACCGACGGGACGGATGACCGAATCTATATTTCCCTTGGTAGTTTGCACGTGCCTTAACGGCGAAAGGGTGCCACACACTGGGAGCCTGTGATCCCAGACGCCGGGCTGCACGCGCATTAAACTGCGGAACTTGATTATAATCGTATTCAACCCCTTTGACTCAGCCAATGACTTCTCGAGAGTTACCGCTGTCCCGCTTTGAGGAGGAGTGTGTGTGAGAGCGAGAGAGAGAGAGGGAGAGAGCGAGAAAGGAAGAGGGATAGAGAGAGAGAGAGAGAGAGAGAGTGAGCGAGCTCAGTCTCAAAAACATGTCACAGTGCCAGCCGAGAGAGAGAGATTTAAAATGTAGCCTTCACTTGAATTTATTATATTTTTATTATACATTTATATTTAAACTGTTTGTAAGATCTGTGTCAATTTGAAGACCGATTATGGCGACGACAACCTTATTTAATCTAAAATAGTCTGTATGAAATACACTTACGCTAAATTAAAAGTATGTGCACATTTATAACGTGCACATTTGAAAACTGGTATATAGGCTAATAACTGCTACAGCAGCATTCAGATTTGTAGATTTGTAACTGAATGGAGGCTGTAACTGAAATATATAGCGTACAAAAGGTAAGCCTATATTCTGGCCCCAGAGCGTTGTTGTTTTGAGGTACGGCTAAAAAGACGATAAAGCTCTTTTGTATGGGTCCAAATCGGCTTTCACAGACGTAATGATATCATCAAATCATTGTAATCTAAAGTGATGTCGAAGTTGATGGATGGCAAGTGAATGGGGGGCTCAGTCGACCTCCCCATTGTTTAGTTTCACCGGTTGACCGAGTGCCAGAACTTTCACGGCTGAACTTCCTAGAGTTGCCCTTGAAATTGCTTTTGTATATGCATTACCTATTTTCCATATTTGAGTGCATACAATATTGGCATTTTGTAACTGGGGGGGGGGGGGGGGGGGGGATTTGGAGGTGGAGTGTTACTCACAAAAGTACACCGTGTAATTCAGATTTTGCGGCCGAAGAAATGACGATTATGCCGTCGCTCCTGGAGCACTATACACTGGGCCTGGCCGCGCGCCATTCTGCCTCACGAGACTATGAAAAGACAATCCGGCCCCACGGCCCTGGCCATCTGTTACCTTTAGGTGGAAGGCAGAGTCGCACATTGTCCACATCTGCACCCTGTGGAAGGAGCACGGCCAAACTGTCGGCGTTAAATCAACTCTGGTAGCGTGTATTTTATTGATAGACTACACGTGATCCCAGCTGGACTCCGATTCGGCCAAGAGTTTAATTAGCACAGATCATTTTACCGCGAGGGCCTACATATGTACCCTCCACTGCATTTGGAGTGAATTATAATTTGGGTCATCTATTGCCTAAAACGAATAGGCTACATCGGCATAGCGTCGAAGTCTCTAATTTCCCGAGAAAACGTGTTGCGTGTGAAAATTACCACAAGGCACTTCAATAAATTTTAAGATCTTTATTTTTGAGTCACAAAACCAAAAATTATAGCATGTAAACCATCTCGATATCGATTTTCCGCAAAATATGTTGAAAACGTACTGTGTATAGGCAATAATTTACACAATCTGAAAATATTTCTTATATACAATTAAATGTATTGGCTTATTTCCAAAAACCATGCTTGTGTTACATTCAATTGGCTAACATCTCCATTGCTTAATGGAATATATTAATTTCGTTTTCGAATTCGCCCACGTATTTTCCTCCCATATACATTTTATGAATACCATCAGTTTATGATGCGTTAAACTCTGAAATTTAGAGTGGACAGTTGAATGTTAGTTGCAGTTACCCCTGAAGTGAAGTAACCTGATGTAGAATGGCAGGACATCATGGAAGCGGAGGGACGCAATTAATAACGTGGAATGTGTAGGCTAGGCTACCAGTTTATTTCCCTGCGATGTTCGTCTCTACACAAATGTTTTGCGTGTTTTTCCGTTCATGTAAATTCAGGAAAATGATAACATCACATCATGCAAGACGTCAACATCTTGGAAAGGACTAGACTACTCTTTTCATATAAAAAAAGAGCATAGCCACCTCAGCAGAAATTCTTTTCAGCAGTTGTATTAATTTAAGACAACCAGCCAATATCTCAAAATTGGTTAGATGTTTCAGTTGCGCATGCGTCGCAATTAAAAATGATCAAATTACTTGCGACGTTGCCATTGCTAAAGAAGCTCCTTAAAGCCAATTAGGCATAATTTGTTCATTAACAGTGAAAAACGGTTGTCCGTCGTCAAGTCGGTCACAAGAACAAATTCCAATCTAACCATCCATCAGTCCGCCAAAATAGTGAATTGAGAACAAGGTTCAACAAGAGCTTTAAATTATGACAAATGGCAATATCACAATGGGATCAGGCGAGGACGAGTGTAACGAGAAGAAAGTGTACAAATATTCTGAGATACGGTCACTTAAAGTTCACAAATATTTTAGGCAGACAAAACAATTAGTTGGCAACATCAACTGTGAAGGTTCCACTACAAAAGTTAAAGCGTGAGGATCGAACTTCGGTCCCATATGCGATTTACAGTGATAAGCGAGTGTCACTTCAACTCAAATTGCTTACTAAGACCAACCATTCGCTCCAGCTTTTTATTTGTGATCCGGGGGGTCGTTCCAAATAACAGCCGTTTGGAGCAAAAGGCGAGCTACAGTAATTTGCTCTCATTTTGCTTACTGTCCATTTTAAATATTGATATGGCCACGATTTCCTACGTCCGTCCACAGTCTTGTGCGTTACCATTTTGGCTGTGATCGACCGTGTAAACTGTTCTCTTGAAAACCGAGAACGAAAGACGAGACTTCCGGGGATTAACACTGTTTCTGTGTGAAATGTTTAGTCCATAAATAAGGAAATGCAAGACCTTGCCAGTGCATTCGCCAAAGGAATTCGGTAAACACAACACTATGAGCAGCGACCAACCATTAACTAAGAGATACATGTATCAAAAAACAAAACAAAGACTAATATCCAGTGTTATTGGGTCTACAAGTAGGTGCGCGTGCCATATTGTAACATTCAGCAATTTGCGAATTTTGCCATGATGTGCATCATACAAAACATGTATAGATGAAGTGCATTAATTTCTACAGAGCAGAAAATCCAGTGATTGTTACGCTCGGTCCAGATGTTCAAGGGAGAAGTCCCGTAATAAGCTGCAATATGATGCACTGCATGTTATGCATAAAATAATTCCACGAGTTTCACAAAGCAGCCCCCCCACCCCCCTAGTGGAAAACTGTTACATATAATATACGAATTCATATTAATTACAGCACGCATACATGTGTGTGCTTCCCACTGCAGACTTGGGGCTGGACCGCACATTCCATTTCATAATTCTAACCTTAGGGTGGAAGGATTTTATGCATATTTTAAAACATGCCAAGCCAGATTGTTGATGGCCTCTCTCCTTTAAAAGACCAAATGCTCACAATTCCTTAAACTGAGTTCAAGTGCTGTTTCTGTTCATAACGGTTCTAAGGATTCTGGCAAAACATCAAAATTAACTCGCCAAACTGTCTGCGACGGAAAAATAAACTAACAGTTATTTTTTTATATTGATTTTAGGGATTGTTGATCGAATCAAGGCCAGTGTTTCACGACCCGTATTTCCACAGTGCTGGCTGAGTTCGCCCCCTACTGGCCGTGATGTGCAACAGGCAACAGACATCCCTCTTGGCACCACGTGCCTCACAGGTGCAGTGCAGATGGCACTTTAACAGATTCCTCCCCTCCCCCCCCCCCCCCCCCCCCCCCAAAGCGAACAAATGTTATCAGACACAGTTAAAGAATAATCAAAAATAACTGAACCATTAGGACTCTAGTAAAATTCCTGCAGATTACTGACAACTTTAAAAGACTAAATTGTCAGGGATGTGGTGAAGCATTTTCAAATTTTACAGGCATGTAAAGAGTAGAAAGTATTTTAAAATAGCAATTTGACACAGGTCTGGCTATGAGCAGTAAGGGGGCGGAGTATATTTGGAAGGGGGCAGAGTGTTTGTGGAAGGGGGCGGGAGTGTGGTTTGGTAGAGGTAATGTTGGCTTTATATGCAGGATACGACTGGGAGTGGCCTGGGGGTGGTACTCTAGGGGGCGCTGTTGCTGTTTGGCACTGGTTGTTTGAGCGCGGCGTCGGTGTCGGAGCTGCTGGAGTCGTCGTCGTCGTCGTCGGTCTGCTCCGCGCTGTGGTACAGCATCAGCGTCTGCGTCTTGTGGGTGATGGTGATGGTGCAGGGTCCCTGGGCCCACGGCTCCCCGTCCACCTGCATGGGCATGCGTGAGCTCTTCAGCACCATCTGCAGGCAGAGAGCGGTACAGCACAAACATGCCCATTAGGATTATGATTGGTACTAGTGTTATAATGAACAATTATGGAACTATAATTAAACATTTAAGAAATAATAATGCATATTATGATTACTCCTTCTTCTTCTCATTATTATTATTGCTTCTATTAAGTGGAACTGAAGTTACCTTTTGATATGATGAACAGGATAGTTATTGGGGGGGGGGGTTGGTTGCTATTGGATCTTTTAGAGACTGCAGTGAGTCAGAACCTCCGTTAGTGTCTCAATGGAAGGACAGGACCTTTGTTACAGGGCAGTACCCTTATTCCCTGCAGTGGGGCCCTGGATATCACAGGGTTCTTAGGGTTCCCCCTGGTGGCTGTGCTGTGTACCACATGTACTAACCAAGCCCAGCTCTGCTCGGCTCAGCCTAGGCTGCTTGAGAGTCGAATAACTGTGCAAAAGGAACCCTTCATGGTGTGAGGTCACAAATATGTGATTATATGTGATGTTCTTAACTGAGCATTCTAATGCTGATGTAACAATCACTGCTGGTAATTGAAAGCAGACTGAGTTCTAGAACACTGAAAAACATTACAAAAAAAACCTACTCTTCAGGGTTTAGATTAAATCTCAGGATAAAAATAAATGAAAAAAAACTGTAGTGGTGTAACGGTGGGATTGGCAGTTGCGCAGACAGAACCACACAAAACCCACCCGGACTGTGTGGGCCTGGCCCAGGCGCACGGGGTTGGCCAGCTTCACTTGGATCTGTGCGCAGTGGAAGGACCCAAACACCCCGAGCACCTCCAGCAGCCCATCGTCCAGCCTGCAAGGGAACACAGACACAACACCTGATCAGCTCCTCCAATCACAGCGCAGAATACATCCTGGTCTCTGTCAGGGATATTCCAACAGGGATAGGCATTACATTTCAGTTTTTTCGCATAGAAATCAGAGATGAGCCCTCCACCAATCAAAGCACACTGGAAAAAAAAACCAGACAAGGGCAAAGATAATTAGGGTATCCTTCTGGCTATACTGCCAAGATACCACAAGGGATTTCCGAAGAATAGCTAGAAAGTACCCACCAATCACCACTGGCTGATTGATTTGTACTCAGTGATTGGTGGAGTTCCACTCTGGTTTCTATGCATAAAGTTTCTTCAGATGTTCCAGTCTTGATATTTCTCTGTTGAGAGGATTCTTACAGCATTTCTAATGCGACATTCAAGCGCTTTCCACTGATTTTTTTATTTAAGGACAGCTGCAGTAAGTTTAAAGTCAGTATAAAAGGTCAAAATGAATTGTATTCATAAGTGAAACCTGGAGAAAGGGAGCCTGTTTCTGGGTCACCCACCTGGTAGGGGGGCACGGCTCGTCCCCCATGCCGTCCCACAGCCGGCACCCCCCGCCCCAGTAGCGTATGTTACACACGATGATGCCCTCCAGACTGGGCAGGGGAACCCTCTCCCCGTCCAGCTCCAGCTGTGAACAAACCGCCACGGTTATGGTTATGTTTATTATTATTATTATTATTATTATTATTATTAATATTAATAATCATATTATATGAGACTTATATTCTGGTAGAGGCGGAGCAGATTGGAAAAAGTGCAGTACAAATAGGCCCTGTACCTCAATCCTCTTGTCCAGGTCTTTACATTCTTGGACCAAGCAGTCTTTGGTGCCGTAGAAGAAATACACAGCCTAGAACGCAACAGAAATGAACACGTGTGGCAGTCCAAACCAGTGAAATCTGCAGTTTGCAGTGATGTCATGACATTAATCAGCTGTTTGGGAAACTGCAGCAGACACCGGGCTGCAGAGATCGCTTGTGCCACAGAAGGCTTTACATTTTTACCAGCTAATGGCCGTTCTCCCTTCTTTGTCTGCGCATACTGTTGCAGAAATGCCTCATATATGCTCACTCAGGCTTTAGTGTTTGCAGAGGGGGAAAGTCCAGGGGGTCAGAGAGTAAAAGTCCCGCCGTGCGTTTCCTCCACCCATGAACTCTGCCAGCTGATTTTTGCTAATTATTCACTAGAAATTGTGCAAAAAACTAGCAAATCCAGGTGATTGGAACAAAATACCGGGGTGGACTTCTACTCTCTGAACCCGGATTTATTTGTTTTCGCACCCCTGAACCCCTGAGCCCGAGCCCCCGTTTGTAACGTTATTGACCTTGTTAATGATCCGGCTGGAGAAGAGCGAGGGTGTTTTCTCGCGGTGGGCGTGGAAGTTCAGCGCCATCAGGGCGTCCGGACCCACGGAGAAATAGTTGTTCATGGACAGGACCTGTGAACACAAGGTGCGGGGTTAAAAAATAAAAAATCGAGCATTTCACATGTCCATCAAGAATTACGCATCATATACTTAATGTACATCATGATATATATTAAATTCATTAAAATGTTATTTATGATGATGAACATGGGGACTGGTGTTTTCTCCGCTGTAGTCGCTCACCTTTGGTTTGCGAAAGTTGTAATACCCTTTAGAGGCGATCTGCACTTTCCACCTGGAAATGGAGATAGTTTGTTGTGTTGATACTGCAGAGAACCGATCAGCAGCTCTTTTTTTTACATGAATGCCAGATTTGAATAGAAACGGTTCTAAAGGACCGATCGCTTCCGTTCTGAAATTAGATAGAGGCGCTACCCTGTCCTTACTAATGGTAATACAGGGCCTAGCCAGGCATCTACATTGGGCTACTTCTGTGGAGGTGTCACAGTGTAGTACACCCACTTCAATAGTGTTTACGTAAGCCCCTCCCCCCCCTGCTCACTGATTGGACGTGGAGGGTCACTAACCTGTCCATCTTGACTACCTCTGCGTCCATGATGTTCCGCAGCACCTGCTCGACGGGGATCTCCCCGGCGTACCCCGCCCCCCAGCCCAGCGTGTTCGACAGGTCATTTCCTGTTCCCAGCGGCAGGATGGTCACCTGTGGGGCGAACTGCTCCTGGCCCTGCAAACACACACACACACACACACGCACACGCACACGCACAGACACAGACACACACACACACACACACACACAGAGTAAGACTGAAAAACAGAACATCCTCCAGACCAAACATAGGCCACTCCTGGGCTAGGTTACCTAAACGCCCCCTCCCCCTCCCCCCAACTGCGTACCAACCTCCTCCCCCCCACAGCGTGCCAACATCACCCCCCCCCCCCTACTGAGGGCTGTAAGCTGCTTAGTTTTTAATTTTAGAAATAATCTAAAACCTGCCAGCTCCACGGGCTTAAGAGAACGGTGATGGGGGGGGGGTTAGGCTAATGGGGGCAGGCAGTCACCCATGTTAACTTACCAAACAAGCGCGCGCATGACGTTATTTAATTTAGGCCTAGGTGTGAAATGCAGTTACTGGGAGTTTGCGCCGCTGGCATGCGACAGGGTCAGCTTTCCCCTGCTGAGCCTGATGCATTATGGGTAACGTGCTGAGTAGGGCGAGGAACTCTGGGCGAGACACAGGGATGAAAGCAGCAAGGCGGAGCGAGCGGTGTGCTCCCGGGAGTGTTGTGTTCACTGTGGGCGTGGCTTACCTTCAGCTTCATGGCGTCGATGGCGTCCAGCACCCAGCCGACCGTGCCGTCGCCTCCGCAGACGAGCACGCGCACGCTGCCCGCGGGCAGCAGCACGCACAGCTGCAGGGCCTTGGCCGGGGGCAGCTCTGATAGGTCAAACACCTGGGACACAGCACACACAGCTCAGTGTGAACTCAACTCAGACCTACGTTTCCCAGGGTGCAATTTTCCTCATTAATCAGGAAGTACTGCTCTTCACACCCTAAATGTCTGAGGCTACTAGTCTTTTTGTATTTTTGGAAGTAACACTGATGTTTCTTCACTGCTATTCATTGCTCTGGATAAGAGCATCTGCCAAATGACTAATGTAATCTCTGGCTTTATTGCTTGGCATTCTCTCCTACCTTCAGCTGTCAAACAGTGTGTGCGTAATTCACACAGTGTGCTTGTAACATAATCAAGCCCTCAGGAAGATTTAAGAAACATCACATCCCTGTTTTTTTTACTGTCGTATAAAAACATCACATCCCTGTTTTTCACTGTAGTATACACTGTTTCTCACGACTGGATCGTTCTAAGTAATGTGGGCTTGCAGCTCAGGTTCATAGGCAAACAGTGGCACTCACTGTGACTGTGAGAAACCACGGATACGACCCCGTCTCTTTACACTCCAGTGGAGCGTTCTGCAAAACACCTCACGCCATCGTGTGGGAGCTCTAAATAAAGAACCTTTGCTCCAGATTGAAGACTGCGTGAGTCACTGGTCTGTGTGCAGCTGTGACTCAGCTTAATGGAGCAGCACCACAGAGCTTAATACCACAGAGCTGACACAAGCAGAGCGGGGGGGGGGGGGGGGAGAGGAGCGGAACCAAACGTGTGCCAAGAATCGGGATGGCTGACGCTCGACAGCAACAACAGCTCAGAGGTTCTCTCAGGACAAGGGCCTCTGCTCTGATAATAAGGGCCTCTGCTCTATGAGGGTTAGGGCCTCTGCTCCCTGAGGGTAAGGGCCTCTGCTCTCTGAGGGTAAGGGCCTCTGATCTCTGAGGGTAAGGGCCTCTGCTCTCTGAGGATCAGGGCCTCTGCTCTCTGAGGGTCAGGGCCTCTGCTCTCTGAGGGTCAGGGCCTCTGCTCTATGAGGGTCAGGGCCTCTGCTCTCTGAGGGTAAGGGCCTCTGCTCTCTGAGGATCAGGGCCTCTGCTCTCTGAGGATCAGGGCCTCTGCTCTCTGAGGGTTAGGGCCTCTGATCTCTGGGGGTAAGGGCCTCTGCTCTCTGAGGGTAAGGGCCTCTGCTCTCTGAGGGTAAGGGCCTCTGCTCTCTGAGGGTAAGGGCCTCTGTTCTCTGAGGGTTAGGGCCTCTGCTCTATGGGGGGGGGTGGGATGGGGGGGGCACTGACCTGGACCGGGTTGAGGACGGTGCGGAACTCCCTCAGCAGGGCCTCCCCCATGTTGTTCCCGCTGCGCGTGTTGGCCAGGACGAGGACGGGGGTCCAGCCGCTCCCGCACATTTCCGCCAGCTGCAGAACAAAAGCGGGAAAATGATCACCGTGACAACGCGCTGCCATCGCAGGTTTTAACTCACAAGACACACCTCCAAACACGTATCACACAGAACAACAGCCATGCCACGTTAAACAGTCATTTTCTTCCTTTTAGATTTAAAAAAATATATACAAAACCCCAATCTAAGTCCAAGTGGATAAAAAACGGTGTAAATGCCAGTCCTTTCCAAACATAAAATGCCCACCTCTGCAATAACACAGACTTCAGGGAAGCTGATATTCGATTCACAAATTAATTTATGTAAAATCCAGGCAGCTCTGAATAAAGATGATCTTCCTGAAACTCAGTCACCTCTCAGCCCATATTTCATAAAGTAAAAAAGCGTGGTTATGCAATGATGAGAGTCACCTTTCTACAAAATGTAACTTTCGCGCCGGTTTAAAAAAACTGCCAATAACAAACCGTCAGCATACCCTCCGGGTCTGCCATATCCTCCAGCACAGACCAGCAGCTCTCATGTTTCAGTTTTGGTTTTGGTTTTAGGGAAATTCCGTTTCACGATATGCATGCGTCTGTCCAGTTACACAGTGTGCTTGAGGGGGAGGGGTGGGTGCAAGGTTAGTGCACAGGGGGTAGCATTAGGGGATGGGCTCATTAGAAGGGGGTACTGGGCAGTGGTGCAAGGTTAGTGCACAGGGGGTAGCATTAGGGGGTGGGCTCATTGGAAGGGGCAGTAGGCAGTAATGGGGCGCAGTATCAGGTAGCAGTATCGGGGTGCAGTATCAGGGAGCAGTAACAGGGCGCAGTATCGGGGAGCAGTAGCAGGGCGCAGTATCGGGGAGCAGTAACAGGGCACAGTATCGGGGAGCAGTATTGGGGCGCAGTAACAGGTAGCAGTATCGGGGCGCAGTGTCGGGGAGCAGTAACGGCGCAGTATCGGGAGCAGTAACAGGGCGCAGTATCGGGGAGCAGTATCAGGGCGCAGTATCGGGGAGCAGTATCAGGGCGCAGTATCGGTGAACAGTAACGGCACAGTATCGGGGAGCAGTGTCGGGGAGAAGTGTCGGGGAGCAGTAACAGGGTGCAGTATCGGGGAGCAGTATCAGGGCGCAGTATCGGGGAGCAGTAACAGGGCGTAGTATCGGTGAGCAGTAACAGCACAGTATCGGGGAGCAGTATTGGGGCGCAGTAACAGGTAGCAGTATCGGGCGCAGTATCGGGGAGCAGTAACGGCGCAGTATCGGGGAGCAGTAACAGGGCGCAGTATCGGGGAGCAGTGTCGGGGAGAAGTGTCGGGGAGCAGTAACAGGGTGCAGTATCGGGGAGCAGTATCAGGGCGCAGTATCGGGGAGCAGTAACAGGGCGTAGTATCGGTGAGCAGTAACAGCACAGTATCGGGGAGCAGTATTGGGGCGCAGTAACAGGTAGCAGTATCGGGGCGCAGTATCGGGGAGCAGTAACGGCGCAGTATCGGGGAGCAGTAACAGGGCGCAGTATCGGGGAGCAGTAACAGGGCGCAGTATCGGGGAGCAGTAACAGGGCGCAGTATCGGGGAGCAGTAACAGGGCGCAGTATCGGTGAACAGTAACGGCACAGTATCGGGGAGCAGTGTCGGGGCGCAGTAACAGGTAGCAGTATCGGGGAGCAGTAACAGGGCGCAGTATCGGTGAGCAGTAACGGCACAGTATCGGGGAGAAGTGTCAGGGAGCAGTAACAGGGCGCAGTATCGGGGAGCAGTATCAGGGCGCAGTATTGGGGCGCAGTAACAGGCCACAGTTTCGGGGCGCAGTAACGGGCCACAGTTTCGGGGCGCAGCACCCCCTCACCTTGCTGTGCTCCTCGCTCTGGCCGCGGCGCAGCTTGTTGACGCGGTGCAGGTAATGCGGCGGAACGATGAGGCTGCGGAACTCTCCCAGGTCACAGCGGCTGCCGTCCTGCAGCCCCGCCCTGCAGTCCTCGTGCACGGTGATCTGGCACCACACGCACCTGCCGGAGAGCCGACAGACAGCTGTCAATCAATCAATCAATCACACGCACCTGCCAGAGAGCCGACAGACAGCTGTCAATCAATCAATCAATCAATCAATCAATCACACGCACCTGCCGGAGAGCCGACAGACAGCTGTCAATCAATCAATCAATCACACGCACCTGCCAGAGAGCCGACAGACAGCTGTCAATCAATCAATCAGTCACTCACACGCGCCTGCCAGAGAGCCGTCATACCATCATACAACTGTCAATCAATCAATCAATCAGTCAGTAAATCACTGACATACACCTGCCTGCCAGAGAGCCAACATACAACTGTCAATCAATCAATCAATCAATCAATCACTGACATACACCTGCCTGCCAGAGAGCCAACATACAACAGTCAATCAATCAATCAATCAATCAATCACTGACATACCTGCCTGCCAGAGAGCCAACATACAACTGTCAATCAATCAATCAATCAATCAATCACTGACATACACCTGCCTGCCAGAGAGCCAACATACAACTGTCAATCAATCAATCAATCAATCAATCACTGACATACACCTGCCTGCCAGAGAGCCAACATACAACTGTCAATCAATCAATCAATCAATCAATCACTGACATACACCTGCCTGCCAGAGAGCCAACATACAACTGTCAATCAATCAATCAATCAATCAATCACTGACATACACCTGCCTGCCAGAGAGCCAACATACAACTGTCAATCAATCAATCAATCAATCAATCACTGACATACACCTGCCTGCCAGAGAGCCAACATACAACTGTCAATCAATCACTTGCTCACTCGCACCTGCCAAAGAGCCGACGTACAGCTGTCAATCAATCACTTGCTCACTCACACACACACGCATGTGCCTGCCAAAGAGCCCACGCACTCATACAGCTGTCAATCACTCACACACACACCCTGGTGCACCGTTACACCAACGTCCAACAGCGCACACACCCATCTTACACACACCTGTCAAAAAGCAGCTGCACCATCATACCACCATCTTATACGTACAGACACACACACGTACACACACGCAAGCACGCTCATTTTACACCATGCTCCTGCTAAAGAACTGGCTCTCCATCATACAGCCATCCCACACAAACACACACACACACACACACACAAACACAATTTACACCACGCACACGCTACACCAGCTCCTCTCGTGCTAGACGTTAACAAGAACCCTCTCGGCCAAAGCAGGGCCAGTGAACATTTTCTGTGGAGTGTACTTTATTGCCCTCAGGGCTATGTACAGACACTCGCAACAGGTAAAACACTGGTAGTCTTATTAGTTTGGCAGTCATATATAGTCAATAACATTGTCTGCGTTCCAGGTTATAGCGTGCCAGACTCATTGCCTAAACAACGCCAAATATCCTGGAATAGAAAAATACTCCCAGAGACCTTTGCGGCACAGCACAGCCATGAAAGATTAAATCAAGCGCACAGAAATTAAGCGTTTTCCTGTTCGCTCTGTAAAATTAATGCATATTAATTTTGTTTGATTTTCTAGTAAAATTCGAGGGAACAACCTGTAATGTGCGGTTTCTCCGAATCGATTGGCTCCGCCGACTGATCACAGCTGGAGATTTAACGCCGGCATCCAAAAGGCCTACTTAACGTTAATCCAACTCAGCTGTAAACCCCACCATCCCGGGCTGGCTATTGGTTGATATCAAAACAGCAAGTAGATAATGTGAAACGGCACTTGTGCGACGGTTGGAGAGGCAAGATTAAAGTATAATTTAAGGTACGGTTATGCTAACAAGAAGACTTGACAGTTTAAAAAGGACTGTAACGCTGCCGTGAACCAACGATAACGATAACAAGTCAACTGGATCAACTTAACAACGGAAGAGTCCACACAGGTGTGTTTGTTTTTACCTGTAGTCGCACAGCTTGGGCTGAGTGCCACACTGTTGTTTGCATACCGCACAGTAGCTGCAGAGTGGAACGTTTCCGCGCGCCCAGCGATGCGCCAGGCTTCCATCCGCCTGGGCCGGAGCCATGATTTCCTTACACGGCAGGCTGCGGTCGGCCCGGCGCAGGCACTGCTCGTCGGCACACACCCCGCAGCAGTCGCAGAAAGCGCCCTGTATAATGTGCTGCGAGCAGACGCAGCAGTAGGTGGGCTTGTTGAAAAGGTCGGTGTAGTGCCACCCGTGCTTGCTTCTGCGAAAGATGTCCTTTATGAGCATTTTCCGTTTGGAGCGCTGCACGCTGCACCACAGCGTGATAATCACGGGTACCGCTACGGCCAAAGCGGTCCAGGCCAGGAGTGTCCATTCATCTCGGGAGTCCACGGCGGACTCGCCGTTTACTTCGTCCGCTTCCATCTACCTCAAAGTGCTTCAGACAGACAGTGTGGTGACAGGCTAATGCATACAATAGACTATATTTCAAAACGTGCACGCCCTCTCCGAGCTTCTTCGGAGACTGATGTTACCGTCACACTATCTCCTTTCCGCATGACTCTTATGTCACTAAATATGTAGTTCTACGGACAGTGAAAAATCCATAAAACGGATGTTGTTTTTCGCGATTGTCACTGCAGAAAACCAAGGTGTTGAGTCAAAAGCATTTCAATATAGCCTTCGCCGAGCTGCCTCTCTTGTGTCGACTACTGCGCATATTAAATTCGCCGCATGTTTAACACGATAACTACACGTTCTTGAAAAAGACCACAGACAAAAATAATCTGCCATAATCTCAATAGACAATCGACAGAAGCCCATCTCATCGATGGATGACGGCGAACCCTGCACTGCTCACGCCTAGGCGAACACACTAATGCACTGAGTTAACAGACCAATAGACGGAAACGGAAATCGTGACGTATTGGTTTTCCTTTCCTGCAGCGGCGCTTCATGCAAGCAGTGCTCCGGATGTCAAAAGAGAACGAGCTATGAGCGCGAGCCTGTAAACCTGGGCCGGCATTACTGCTGTTCTGAGAATTCTGAATGTATGCAGTCGCCAGGGGCAACACTGAAAAACGTTAAATTGACTCAAGCTGCTAATATGTTGTCTGTATTTCCGTTGGCTGCATCGTGCACACATATTTAACGCGGAATACTCTTCAGCTAACTAGCCTGTAGACTACATGTGAATATGTCTGTGTGTATAAATGTAGGCTATCAAAATGAGTTGACCGAAATCTCTCAAATCCCCAGTGCTATACAATTTTACTAATAAAGTAGGCCTACACCGTCAGTAGAGAGACCTATCTTAAGTTTTATGTTATGTGTGAATGTTTGCCTGTTTGATCCTCATGAATAAGGATATTATAAAATATGTTGTAAAATTCTATCTGTTGCTATTTGATGAATGAAACGTGAGGGGACACACTATTAAATGCTAAATAACGGACTCATTCCAGGCTTGGAACATATCTATGGGAAAAGTCCAAAAAGTGAGGAAAGGGCGACACCCAGTGGAGATATTTACGTATTACAATCTTATTTATTTGTTTAAAAAAATAATTCAAAAGACAGAGCGCAGTACGTAAGAGGTTGGTGGAACGTTAAGTGTGAATGTTATTAAAATGCTTAGTTTAGCTGAAATTACAAAATACAAAAACAATACTGGACTTCGATTAGATTTAGATTTATTTATTTAATTCATGTGATTTGTCTTGTCTCTGCCTTTTACTTGAATGTAGGCTACGCCTGATTTGTAATTAAAAGCATAGCGTACGACAATGCTCAACAAGTAAATGCATAAAATATTAGGGGGTGAAACGGCGGTGGAGAAAATTACGTGTCGAAATGATTAATAGGTTTTATCTGCGTGCAGAGGTAAGCTACTAAGTGGCGTTTTTCTCCAGCAAAACAAAAACCACAACCACTCGAACCACGGGAACGTCTTAAATTGAGTCACAGACCCTGAATCACTCTACGTTTTGCAGTTGAACTGGTGGGAAGTCATGTCTACGGCCGTCATGTCTACGGCCTCTTCCACAGTTTATAATAGACGTATCCCATCCGCACTTTCGCAAAGGTTACGCGACGTTTTCGGTCTCTTCGAGCTGGGTGGTAGCCTACATCACAGGGCTAAAGGGAACGAAGGGATGTAGGGTCATTGTTTCATTTGAAACAACCGGTGAATTCTTGCTTTCCTGCGTTAGGCTGCTGATGAAGTATTAAACATCGTTTGAAATTAACAGTTCAAAATATGTATATGAGGGAACGTGCGTTTCCATTTGACCCAGAGCCTGGTCACAAAGTGTACTGAAGACGACAGAGACCAGCTGTTGACAGTCATAAATATTATTTAAAAATCAAAATTTCGCTTGGTGTTCCGCCTGCCGTAAATAAATAAATAAATAAAAACCTCTGCTTTGCCAGCGGGTCTGTGTTTACGCAGCCAGGTCGATTTCCAGACCCCGTTTGGGTCACGTGGTCTCGGAGCCCAGTTCCCCGGGGAGAGCGAACGGTGAATGGGAACTTTGTTACTCTACAAAAAAAGAGCTTCTCGTGGCATTGTGCTCGGATGGAATTCTTCTGAGAGTGGGGACCCTCAGAGAGAAAAACAAACCGCAAAACAACAGCAGCTCCGCCACAAATCCAGTCCAAGTAACGCTGGTGAACAGGAGAGGGCATCTTGCACTTTGTGTGTACTTTTCTGGGATAACGAAACGATCCACTAGTACAATTTACAGAATGAACCTTTTCACTTACTTTCTAACTAAATTTCAGAATGTGATTTGGACCATTTTTGATTTTAATTCCAATCTTTATATGTAATGTGTAAAAAGCTAAATCAGAGCCAGTAATGCACATCTGTTAGATGTTTGCTGATAGAAAATTTTCCAAATATTGGAGACATCCAGACATGCAAGTCCAACTGTATTGGAACTGAACTTTGATCTTGTACAACTACTAATACTGCAGTGTAGCAGGATGGATATATTGTATTCTGACTTCTGGCATGCGTAATATGCCCTTGATTCATAATGCTGAAAATTTTCGGTTGTTTTGCTGTTATGTAAGTAACTTACTGCCTGCCAATGATCAATTTGGCTGGTGTAAAAATTAAGGGGGGGGGGGGGGGGGTGATGTGAGCCAACTTGAAGGAGGAGGGAAATCATCCAGAAGATAAGGAGGAGTTCAGCAGGGAGGTGGTCAATGGGAGGATGTCAGGGGAGGTGAAGGTGGAGAGGGAGGGAAGGAGCAGGGGGTGGGAGAAGGAGTAGAGGTAGCTTCAAGTAGTCCTGAAGGAGCTGCGGATGTCTGCAACTTTCTCATTAAAGTTGAAGAAGAGAGAAGATGGAGGTGGTGGATAGGTGGAGGGAAGAGAAGGTAGAGAACAGCTTGTGAGATTTATAGATTTATAGGTTTTGAATTTTTGGTTGAGAACAGTTGACCTTTGCAGAGGTGACAGCAAATGAAAAAGGCAGGGAGAAGGGACTGGTAAATGGACAAATCGGTGTGCGGAACCCAGGATTTGCGCCCATTTTGTTTCTGCTGCCTGTCAAACAGACAGATGTTGTCAGACAGATGTTCGTGCAGGTCTGGAAACGGCAGGACAGAGAGAGTCAAAGAAACAAACAGCAGTAGTAGACAACCCCCCCCCCCCCAAAAAAAAAACAGTAAAAGCAGAGTATACATGCTAGTGGTCAGAAAAAGCAGACACTTGGCCTGCTCTAGAAGAAATCCTGCAGCTCCTGCACACCTGATGTGAATGCACTCAGGTGCTCCTTGTACTGTATAAAGATGTAGGGTTCCCCGGTGTCTTGGCCAAATTCCCAATCTGGCTCTCTCAAACTTAAACTTGCCACCTAATCATCCCCTGACTTAATTGGCTAAAAATGGTTCTCTCCCTCTCCACCTTAGCTAATGTGTGGTGAGTGTTCTCGTGCAAAATGGCTGCCGTGCATCACCCAGGTGGGTGCTCTCCCATTGGTCGTGGGTGAGTTGAGTTCCCACTCATCACTGTAAAGCCCTTTGAGCAAATTTGAAAAGTGCTATATAAATGCAATGATTCATTCATTCATTCATTCATTCATTAACATCTCCAGCGCACCTATTGTCTGTGATCCTAAGACAAAGTTTGGGCCTAAATATATTTAACCTTGGATTGTGGCTGGTTTATCTGCAGAAAAGCTGTTTTTTTCCTACTTACAGCTAGGTAGTTTTGCACCACCTGCAAGAACTAATGCCTGGCAGTATACGATGGCACTCTCTTTCTAAACAAAGTCAACATTTATCCTTAACTTTTTTTTTTCCCTGAATAAAGGCTCCTGAGGCATGTCCATTTCGGTGATTGCCGAGTTAACCACACCGTCGGTGAGGATGAACAGTTCCATTTCATTGTGAAGCGTTATGGACAGATGTTAATTGAATTCAGTCCTGTTTGCCAAAAGTGGATTCCCTACTCGTTCTGCATGCAGTAAACATTTCACATTACAAAAAGGATCCGGTTATTATACAAGCAATGCGTCGCCCTACAAACAGAAGCAGTCGACGTGCTTTCATCTAAAAGAGCGTTTCTCGTTTAAGTTAATGTGGTCTATGCACATTTTCTCCGTAAATTAATGTAAACGTATTGAAAGTACTTTTAACAATTATACAATAATATTTCTTTCCAAACTAAAATGAGGTAGCAGTAGCCTATGTGATCCTCAGTTGTCATTTTTATTAAATTCTCAGGTTAGACGGCCGACCTCTAAATCTCAGTTTCTGAAATGCTATCGCATTAGGCACACTTTGTCGATTATTTCATTGATGGAGAGCAAGACGCATTAAATAAATCTAACTCCATTGAGCTTGAAGCAAAAAATGTACGGCATTTTTTTTGTGCTACATTTTAAATCCAAAATCTCGGTAGAAACCCTTCGGATTCATTTCTGGCAGCCAAGGTTTCTACACAATGTGACAAAACAGTAGCCTACAGCGTAGCCTACCTCGTATCCTCAGACAACAACGTCTGTTTTGCAAATATCATTTCAAGTGTATTTTCCTTTTGTGTCTCAAACTTGTAATTACATGTAACTTGCGCTGGCCGCGATGAGCCGAAATAAATGATCTCGTATAACTTGTTCATTCTTAACACTGACGTTATATAGGCTATTCATATAGCCTAATACATTTTTTAAATTCGTGCAATAAGTAGGCTACATTACAACAATTATGACGCAAGCGTCAATGTTGCGTGAATGGTATAAAGAGCAGGGCAGTAGGCCTACATTTGAAATAATGAAAGTGCGACTCTTCCACGTCAACAATAAATGCTGACTTCGTTAAGTGAACGTACTTAATTTACAAATTGTGTGTAGGATGTTTCTGGTAAAAAAAATACACCCATCGTCTCCATCGCTTAGTACAACATAGCCTTCATACCTTTATTATATTTTGTATGTTGGATGGATTACCCCGATTTCATTCCCCATTTATTGTTTTATATATGTGAAATTCTCATAGATATTTCTATTGTCCATCGATCAGCCGGTGGTACACTCATCTTGTATCAAGCTAGGTTGATTGAATCAGGGTTGCGTTTGTCTTTTCACTTTCAAATACGTCAAACATAAACCACTATTTGCATTTTACAAGCGCTGAGCACCATTTATGAAAATCCCTGGGAAAAACCCGTAAATATTTATGCCTGCGATTCGCCAACTCGGTCTTCGGGCATAAGTTATATCAGCCTTGATCAGTGCCAGTTTTTTTAATTGAATTCAAACGAGTATTGAAAAAGTTGTTTCCATGGTTTCGTCTTTACTGACTGGAAGATAGACAAACTTTTTTCCGTTACAGGTTTTCCAGCGCTGGGCGTACAGTATTTACAGCATTTCGCACTCCCCTTTATAATTATATCTACCTAACAATTAAGCAACCAACCGATCAATAAAGCAATAAGAAACTGTAACGGAGCTTGTTGCAAAAAATGGTTGCATCTTTCAGATGCATGATCTAAATGACTTGGCCTCTAGATAAGGTAGCCTATGCATTTGTTTATAGCATAGGCCTATATCTTTTTCTGACAATCATATAATATGATTGGTATAAGCCAGGTGTCCATTTTTCCATTCGGAGTATAGGCTACGTGCTATTTCTCCGGAAACTGAGCCTTGCAAAAGAACATATAGACCCAGCTTCGGAGAATATGATGAATACCGCCATCATTTCAGGATCAATCAATTGATCTTCAAAGAAGGGTCGTCTTGGATAGTTAAACGTTTGCTTGATAAAAACTGCGCTACGTGGAGCCGCAGTCATAGGCAGCTATGCCATTTGGATAAGATTCAGTGGCCCCGATTCATAAACCGTTTTTTCTTGATGACTCAACTGGTAGGCTAATCAGTAATTTAATTCGTATATTTTTTTAAAATTAATAATTGGCCAAAACGGGTTTGTTTTGCCGTCTTAATCTCGGTGAGACTTTCTCGCATTGATGAGATTAACACATCAAGACGGAACTGTTTATTTAAACTCCTGAAGTTCTTGACACAATCCGAGTGGGGATTCAGCGGGCCCTTCAGATCTGCAGAAACACGTATCGCTGAATAATCTTTTCTCTTTGAGTAGCCTATGGAGGTAAAACGGTACAGTGTAATGCAATTATTTAATTGTGGCAATCAACAACCCATTATATCACAAATCACTTACTGTTTTTCCTCTGCTACAAGGGCATCACAAGGATCAAGGATGTTTCCTGGAAGCGTACACTGAATTCTCAATAGGCAATTGCGTAATATTGTTTTAATAAAAACCTTCTCCATTACATGGATGTCAAGGGAAATCAAGGCAAGGATTATACGGAAATAAAGACAAGAAAGAATGAATGATGTTAGACAAGGTCACAGTAAGCCTTTTCCTTTTGTGTAACCTCATATGTTATTGTTTCCCTTAAAACAAGAGTAATGCCAATAGCCTAAAATGACTACTTACTCTGCATCTTCTATAAATGAAATATGCAGACCTAAAATATGAAGAGGGATTGGTTTTCAAAGAACTATTAAAAAGGTGTGTGGCTCAGCCAACATAATTTCAATGAATTCGAACTAATGTTCGAATTGGTTTCACAGAATCAAAATATCTGTGAAATGAAATCAGCTTCCTCACCTGTAGTTTATTTAAACAAAGTAGACAAAAGTTACTTTCTGCTACTTAAGCACACCAAAAGTACTACAGCTGAAAAGCAACTTCATCTTTAAGCACAAACGTTTCATACAGGTAAAATAATTTGGTACGTGCAATCTTTTACGAAAAATAGTTATTCGTGGCATACATTGCCTATGGACATGGTTTAATTTGGTCATTAAATACAAGTTATACATTTATTACACACATGTTCACATGATATTTAAATGTACAGTTGAATAGAAAATTAATTTCAGAAGTTAAATGATTAAGTTAGGATGTACTCTTTTTTTAAACTGAGAAACAAAATCAATATGAGTTCTTTAAAAACGGAAGGAACAAAAAAAAAAAAACGAAAATGAAACGATCATCTTTTATCTTTAAAGAATCCCTTATCCGTGCTGCTCTCCTTGATGGTCACAGTGAGAAAGTTTGATGTCACATCCGTCACAACAACCTTCTCAATGTTGTTCAGACACGGGGTCCAGGAGTCATCAGAGGGCTCCGCAAATATCCTGGCGACTGGAATTTTGGCACGAATTTCGGGCTTTTCCCTTTGTGAAGAGCTGTCGGATCCATGAAATGCGCTTTTTGAAAGGTGCAGTTTGGGCTGAGCCAGTATGCCACCTGAGCCCTCTTTAGTCCTGCCATGGGGGAAGTCCAAGCCTTTTCGGCTGGGCCCACTAGCACAGCCATAGTTTATCGTACCTCCACTGGGTGCATATCCTAGCTGCTTTTTGACATAATTAGAATCCGAGTGGTGCCTCTGAGGCAGTTGTATAACACTCAACTTTGAGTTTTCAGCCTCGGGAAGACCGTGTTTAGCAAATTTGGATGGCCCAAAGTTAACCTGGGCGTCTGACCTACTCGTCTTGCCGGGTTCGTGGGCTGGGCAGATATTAGAACTGTCTTTGAAACGTAGCTTCGGCTTCGGTCCCCTCTTCTTGGGCGCCGAGACGAATCCTTCTGAGATCTGCCGTGGCGTTCCCATCGATCGCTGGCCTCGCTCCGGCTCCGGAGGTCTGACCCGCACGCTCTCCCCTCTGTTGATACTACTCGGCGGAAAAATAGTGGGTACTATGGTCCTTAACCCTTCGCGAGCTCGCGGTGTAACGACCGGTTCCGGGACGGGATATGAAACCCGAATACCCCTGGTCATATCGCTCCTGAATTCGTACGTTTTGGCTTTCGCTTTAGCTTGAGCCTATGAGAAATTAACAACAAATGATTATCAGCCAAGTAGCCTAGCTAAACATAAATAATAATGATTTCACAACATGCTAGCTACAGCTGGGCAAATTAGACTTTAGTCTAAATGTCGGAAAGGGTTAAATGAACTAGTCTGAGTCGGTAATTAACTCATCAGTACAGTCCTGGTCTATCATTAATATTTATAGTAGCTATACACCACGATAGCCCAGCTGCGTGTAACTGTTGTAGGGTCTATTTGCCAGCTTGGAGTTCAGTTACACAGTCACAGTCATTACACCGGCATAGCCAAATAGGGCTATTCAAGGCCTAACGGTAAAAGTTATTCGCAGTTTTTGCGACAAAAATAATAAAATTCCAACTGTGGGTCTTTCCCCCAGATACTAGGCACGAAGTGAATAATCGCCAGATATCTTACAGTTTGTTCAACATATACTTCTTGCCCAGCTAGCTAAAGTCAGAAAAATCCAATCTGAGATTAATTTTGCTAGAGTAACGATTTCGCGATGTGACATGATATAAACAATTAGCTATCTTACCTTTAATATGAAAGTCTCCGGTTTCGGTCCCCTCTTTTTGGGCCCAAACAACTCCCTCTCACGCTCTCTGTAAATAGGACACTGGCGTTTGTACATGCATCTCGGTCTGTGCGTGTGTGGCTGGAAGTCCACGGCTAGCTACCGTTTACATTTACTCTAACGTTACCGACTACTAATGGCCTCCGCAGTAGCTTCCTTACCTTTCTTCAAAAGCAGCGAAAAGACGGGCGTCCAGGATGTTTTCCTCTGGTTCCCAGGTGCTATACCTATGCAAAACACGAGAAGAGGGCTGTCACAATCTAGCTACCAAGAAAAATGCACTGCAACGGCATTTTCGGCAAGCACATAGGAATACATTAGGAGCTAGCTGGGTAGCTAACTGTTTCATTAGCCAGTGGGTAGCCTATATTTTTTGATGGCAGCTATAGCCAACGAGCTAAACTGCTAGTTAGCTAGCCAGCTAGCGAGCTTTAAAATTGCGTCGAGCCAGCAAGCTGGATAGCCATCGTGATACAAGTGCAAAGCGAACTGATGCTGCGGAACGATCACATAATAACCAAATATAACATTCGTAATGTTAGTTAACAGCTAGCTAGTTAGCCAGTTGATACGCCAACTCACTTCTGAGACCAGCCCTTCCACTTCACCAGGTATTCCATTCGACCCTGCAAATGTGATTTAAAAAGGGGGGAGAAAATACTTTTTTAGCAAGACAGGAATGTCATGATGTTGACGTGCAAACACGCTGTTTGCATTATAATAGAATGTGCTGTGAATTACGATGGTTATCATACTCTCCGTATCCGCCGTTTGATGATGGATTCTGCTGCGAACACCCTTTCCCCGACAGCCGACAGCTCCATGTTTACTTCTATCTCGCTTATATTTTCTCTCTCCACGTTCGCCTGCTTAATTCCAGACAACCCATAATACTCATACCAGAGAATACGTCATCACGTTTTAATGCGTTGCTAAGGGGGTGCTGTCGGTGGAGCCGTTTATATGGAGCACATTGGCTCAGCTGTTGCTACGTGTATGGAGTTGCAAAGTGTAGGAGGGGAGGTTTTAGATTTTAATCAAGAGGAAGCGATGGCTGTTCACAAAATATATCATAATTGAGTAGGCTATAGTGTAGACTATGTTCTGTAGGCCTACTCTGTAGCATTTTAACAAGTTAATGTGAGGTTGGTTTGGCTTTTTTCATTATTAGTGTAATCTAATATTCTCCAGCATTCAATAATGTTTATTTACACTGTAGGCTACCTATTCTGTTTGTTCTTTTTCAGCAACGTAGCCTACGTTAGCCTAAATAAAGCTAGGCCTTCTAATTAAAAGTAGCCTACATTGGACTATAGGAAATAATGTTAGTAAATGGAGTTAAGCTGCTAAACAGAGTATTTGACATTCAAAATAATTATAACATTCAAAAATAATTGGTGACTTTCCAATTTGTAAATAATTCCGGTCCAGTAGCAAAACTGTATGAGACAACTTGGTTGTCTTCAAATTGGAGGTAATAACGATGAAAGGTATATTGCCATTTGTCGCTGCAATGAAATCAACAGTTTCATCATAATGTTGGAATTGGTGAAGAACGGTGGGCTATACTTAAAACTTCCGATTAATGGCCGATACTTGGTCATGAACTTTTTAAATATCCCAGTAGGCTATTTGTTTTAAGCGAAATGCAAGCTTGCCAGATTGCTTTGTTCTGTGAACGTACTAGAACACCGTTTGAAACGCAATTAATTGCATCCCTGCTACGAACTTGCCAACGCTGTTAAAGAAAATTGTCTTAAATTATTGGCGTGTCATAGCCTATGTGGAAAATACTAGAAATTTAATCCATAATTGGCATACCTTCATTTCTGACTTGGAAAAGTTGGAATTATGTTTGACGTCAGTCTACGGAATCGCGTTGCATTTGGTGCTACTGTATTCGACGTGACAAGGAATAAATAATTCAATTTTATGGATGTTAAATGTAAAATTTTGCTGCAATCTACCGAATGCCACAGTAGGCCTAAATGCGATCATTAATTCAGTCTAATGAAGTCTATAAGATAATTTGAAAAAGGTTTTTAAAATAAATTTATTTATTTATTTATTTATTTATTTATTTATTTATTTATTTATTTATTTAGCATGTTCCGCGTAGGCCTAGACGTTTCACAAAAGTGCAACTTCAGTATGAATTTAGAATCTACATCTAATCAAATAACCGCGTAAAAACATAAACAAACAAAACCGAAAAGAGATTTCTTGGACAGATTTCTATGAACAATTTATTTATTTACATATGCAGATGAACAGCGAGCCTTAAATAGCTGGCACTCGAAGACCAATAAATAAATAAATAAATAATCACGTTCCATTATCGAGCTCATGAATCACAGGCGCTTATTTGACACACTGCAATCATATGACAACTTATTAGAGCCAGAAAACATGGCCGTTACTGAATTATGACAGGCATAATGGCCTATATTTATTTTCAGATGCATGAAGACAAAAATAAAAAAATAGCCCAACCCCTTTGCTGTTGTCAACGCTTTATTCAGGAATTTAGGCTGCATTTGAATAAAAACATTTTAACGTGGATTGTATAATAATAATAATAATAATAATAATAATAATAATCCAGACTTATTCGTACAGAAATGTAATTTGTCATATAAAACATGCAGGTTCCAAATGGGTATTCATTTGTCTTAAAATTGATAATGAGATGCTTTTAACAGGCTAAATACATTATGGGTTCCGAAAACTGATTAATTTATAAGTCTGTTCGGGGATTTACAATGAAATCGATTTGGATTTTTTCACAAAAAGTCAGTACCGACAGCATATTAAATTGTGTAATAAAATAGCTTATTTCCTTCGTTTGTTTTTGTACAGTCTATGAACATCATTTTAATTTCTTTTGTAGATTATATTAATGTGAATGCGTGGAGAACTGTGTGTGTGTGTGCGCGCGCGCGCGCGCGCGTGTGTGACAGAGTGCGTCTGTGCATTCACGAGGGTAGTGATTAGTGATCATCTCAAGAAATAAACACAGTTATGAAGTAGTTCTATTGAATTAATAATACGTGGCAGGAACTTAAAACTACACCGATAACTGAAGTCTTCTGCTCTTACCTCGCATGTTGCTCAGTGCATGTCATAACGTTCTGAGGAGACTAGATGTTTCAATTACTCAGAATGTATTTAGTAATAGATAACACTAGATATAAACCCAAATCGATTAAATGATGGTTCTTTTCGGGTGTATCTCCGCATCATTTGATATGGGCTGTGTTGGTAATTATATTGATTGTAATCAAGCTTGAACTAGCTTATGAAGATTGTACTAAGCCAAAATAGCACTATCCTATTTCTCATATGGCCTTCCGATGTAGGCTATTGACGTGTATTGTCCACGCTCATAAAAAAAGTATGAAAAAGTGCCTGTAAAGGTAGAAACCATTAAAATTGTACATGTAGCCAGCAGTACATAACTCTTTGGAATTTTTGTTCTTATAAAAGCTATGTATTAATACTCAAATCGAACATTACTGTACTGTCGGAGTACATTTGGAAAATTTGATACCTAAAGAACAAAAATGTACCTCCTTTGTACCTTTATTTCTGAAAGTGTTGTCGTCGTCGTTATGATAATTGTTATTAATTGGTCCATAGGCCTGCATACATACGTTTTTACTTTTTACAAGAAAATGTCAACCCTTTTGCTGTCATTCTCTGTGTACATATATTTTAGACGTTCGTGCAAAATAGTCTTTACCATTATGATAAGTTATGTTTCCATTATGTTATGCCATTCGCGTTTTATTGGTGAATGCTTTCGGACGTTAAATGCCAGAAAAGTGTCAGTTGTATTAAGTGTCTAGTGTTCATTTTTATATCACATTCATGTTATTAATATGAAATTAGTTTCACTGATTGGCTACAGTGCCGAGAGAGAGAAAGAGAGAGAGCGAGAGAGCAGTTGTAGCTCCACGCAGCGTCGCCATTAGCCTAATACATGTGCTCTATGTGGAAATTTCATGCCGAAATTAAAAACCTGCACAAAAGGCAGTATGATTTCTGTGCTTATGTAGCGAAGCTATCGGCATAATTTTCTTCAGGCACAATTCAGTTTAGCAATTGATCTCACTGTGAAGCCTACCTCTATAATGTACTCTGACGTGTGTGACGCATATGCGAGTGATGCTGACGGTATAAGGTGGAAAAAGAACAGAATGCATTTCGACTGAAACGATACGGGACAGCTCGGCTATAGGCTACAGTATGTGGCAAATATCACGATACAGAAGGACCTCTTATAAGGCCACTACGGTCGGAGAAAGCGGACAAACATTAAACCATTTGTGTGTGTATTTTGTTTTAATTCAGTCGCTAGGCTTTAGCGTAGCCTACACCGTTCTGTGCTACCAGACAGAAACGTCTAGGCTACAGCCTATGAAAATCCACGGAAAGACGGCCTGCAGTGAGACAAAGGCACGCACGAACCAGTGTGCTCATAATCAAAAACACAAGAAGCAGCCTAATTTATGATGTTCGGTTATCATTCTAATCCGTCTGTACAGACATTTCGATATGAAAGAGGCTCGTTTTTGTAGTCTATGTCGATCGGGCAGCGTACTGAAACCGTACACGAACATCCTTATATGGTGCAGTGGGTGATTCGTCTACTTGTGACTGCAGTGCGGCAATGGCGACAACCGTAAATGGGTGCAGCCGAGTTGTTAGAATATTATTGGTTCGATGGTTTCTGGTCAACCTCCTTCGCCGTGAGTTCGAGTGTCAGAAACTACGCGGTGTGCTTTATTTGAAGAACAACGCCTATAGCGAATAAAAAATTCTTAAATCTCCAAATAGGCTGCATTTATGACGTTATTCACTACTTCAAAATGACATCCTTGTGCTGTCGGGAGATTTAGTAACGTTGTGTTAATAATCAGGTGCATAGCTATTTTCTCACCCCTTATAACATATTGTTTTTTCCTCACCTAACACTAAAATCGACAGAACTACAGAGTGCTGCCTCTGTGATAAAAAAAAAGACATCTCTACAGAGAGTGAAAGCTGTGATCTGTACCGAGATTTGTGGTTCAGGTGAGGTTTACATAGGCTAGGTCTATATACTATATATGGCCTATTTTAACGTTTTAGGTGCTCAAACCACTACCCTAACTATTTTAGAACCACCTATGCAATCTAGCTATATGTCAGCATAACAGCATAACAGTCAAATTTGAAAAATACATTAATGTAATGGTATCTGCCTGTGGTAAAATTGTAAAGGAATATATGGTATTATGTTCCATTTAGAAATTAAGATATGGTCATGCGTCCAAATACATTTTTAAAATCTGGTTTAGCCTACACATTCTGTACCGTAATTATAAAGGGCCAAAGTGATCTGAAAGGATTATGTAGGCTGTGCATCTATTGTAGATCTATTGCTTAACATACTATAAGGACCGTCACATTTAATTTTCTTTCAAAGATTTAAAACATTTTTTATTATAGGCCTGTCTGAAGAATGTGCAATAATGGTATCATTGTGACGTCAGTCTTGAGGCCACGACACGCATGCAACATTTGGAGGCAATGCAGATGGGCAATTTTGCCCACAGATATGAATGACAAAGACTGTTTTATCCACCGTACTTTAATTTCCTGGAGCCCAAAATGTTCCACTCACCGACTTATGTCCTGTTTTCGTATTCTCCTTGCAGGCAATATTGTCCATCTAAATTGCCTAGAACATTGCCGGTGTATCATGGCCTTTTAAGCATGAAACACTAGGCTATAACTAGTCTACTGTAGCAAGACTGGCTCCTATTGTAGCTTAGAGTACTCTATATGGTGATTCTAAAATCTAAAGTGCATATTGTGTGTGTGTGACTATGTCTGTCAGTGCATCAATTTGGCATCTCGTTACGCTTCGTAGCTCCTGCAGTGTGGTTGCTGCATGGTGTAATATGTTTGTCATAATATGCATATTTATATACGGCAACATAGGACACACAATTGGTTCAATGTGGAACTTTTCTCAGGAAATGATTTTGTCGCCTGTCACGAAAATACCCTAAAATGGAAACAGGACGACATTAAAGTCACTGTAGGCCTACAATTTTTTCTGTCATGTTTAGTAGTCACAAATGTCTCACTCTGGATCAGCCAACGATATAACACTGGACTGTAATCACGTCAAGGTCAGATCTTTGAGCTAAGTGCTTGATTGGAAGCTCATCTCTGCCGTTTTAGTTAAACTATACTTAGGTTTTTTTCTAGTCAGCCGCATTATACTACAGCTCGTTAAAATGGAAATCTGAAAATAACATTTCCATGTTTTTTTTCTTTTTGAACTGTTTATGGTGTCAATTTATAATCATTTTAGGTGCCCTTCTTTTTTACGATAGGTTATTGATTCCCTCGCACAGCGTTCTTTTCAATTTTGAAAAAAATATGCAGACCCGTGAGCAAGAAGAGGAACGTTTTTTTTCCGGGAAAGGTTGTCCGCTGCACTATTTGACAATTTAACTATATGTAGGCTGAGTGACTACGTAGCCTACCAGTTCTGTGCGTGATGTGGCCTATATGCGAACCGGCAAGTGGCTAAATTGTAACCTATATTTTATTCAATTGTAGCCTATTATCGGAGGCCAACGTTTTTGCGTTACTGTTTATACTCAAACATAGATTTATGTTAAGATATCTGTTTTCGTGAGAGTTGTTTCATGTATATAAACCCTGAATTGGACAAATAAAAAAAAAAACTGATAATAGCCTATCCTAAAAGAAAAACATCGGCAATAATACTGCACCCCAATTTTAGACGTCGAACTGACGTCTTTGATTTGACAGGTTTGTCAATGTGTTTGGCTACACAGCGCTGTTCGTCGATTGATGTGTTATAGTAGAACAATGGCGGGAGTGCGCCTGACAGTCTGCTCTTCGACTACAAGAGAAGCCATATTCGCCATATTCTCTGTTTTGCAGCGAACGTATCGTAAGTAGGCTACATAGACCCAGAGGCCTGAGGATAAAGGAAATGTCGGCTACGCCTTCGTGAAGTCGCTGTGGTCGGGCGTCATAAAACGCCACAGCTTTCAGCATTGCACCAAAAGAAAGCTTCATCTAATCATTGTAGACATGAGCCAGATTTCTTTTTTTTTCTTGTGGGGTAAAGTCCGCCATTTTAGTTAATAATTATTTTGGCCAATAAAGCAATTGCGTAGCCTAAATTGCATTGGATTCAATTCATTCTTTGCACTTCATTGCGGCGGGGTGGCTGATTTGTGACAGTATCCGGCTATTTGCATCGGCAGTGGAAGCCTGTCTCATGGAGTCGAATCGGTGTCGCCAACGTCATGAGATTGCTCGTTTAAATGGAATGAGGAAAGATGTAGTATCATGTAGCGCTACATACACAGGTCGCACGCCGATTCTTGGTTATATATCACCAATTCGGCACACGCATTGAATGAATGCACCCTACTCACAGTGGCATTCCAACATTCCATTACCCAAGAGCTACCCACACTCTCCACCTGTAGAACGAAAGTGCACATTGCAATCCTTAAAATAACCGGAGGATGCGATAAAATAATACTTATTTTAAAACGTATTTTTTGGAAATGCGTAGTAACCTACAGACCTAGGCTACTAAAATATACTTTTATGGGCAGAAAACATGTTGGACGAACTGTCAGATATCTAATAATATAATACATATGTAGGCTAGATAATGTGGCATAGCGATTTAACTACCAGCGCACCTTTCGGCGTACAGGTTTGAAATCGAGATAGGCGTTTACTTATTAGCAATGACAGAACTCTAAATGAACTGAAAGCAACTCAGGTGTGTTTAGTTGTAGCCTACTTATGACCAGCTACATTTCTATGCCAGCCTCAAACTGCTCAACGGTTATAGCCTTACGTCGCTTGCTGCGTTCACAGCTCGACCAGTATGACCAAATAATCTTTGCTGTCATGCCAAATCACAAATTTTAGTTGTCTCTAAGTTTATGTGTTTGGTTATATGTGGTATTTCATTCTACACATTTTTCAACCCGTTTGTGAATGTCCTTTCAACAGTTTCCAAATGCATTTTAACGTTCTTACATTGAAACAATTATTTTAAAATAGGAAAGTTGTTACTAAGTTTTTTTTTTTTGTTTTTTTTTTTTCAGTTTTGATGCATTGTAGCTATATAGTTGTTTTGATAATGTGGTAAATGCACCACTCCCTCCAGCTACGCACTGCAGTTGCGTAAGCAATTAACGCAAATTAACAAACAGGAAACTGGTTTTGGAGCAACAAGTGCAATAAAACATTTTCAAAAAGGAAATTCAATACCATTTCCCCACAAATCGTTGTTTTAATAATCTAAGCAAATTAACACGTTTTTTTTAAAAGCATTATCTAGCAAAAATAAATAAATAGGCTACATTTTTCTCAACCCAAAGACACTTTACAATACACATAATTAAAACAAGATGACACAAAACAGAAAGTACAAGTACAGCAGTAAGACGATACAGCAGTAGAGTATGGGGAAGGAAGACAGCGAGTGAGAGATGCAAGATGGCAGGGTGAGAAAGATAGGCGTGTGTGAGGAGGGGAGTGTCCAGGGAGATATGGGGGGGATTTTAATTAAATTTGAATAGATGGGGTTTGAGACAGGAAGTGAAAAGGGGGAATGAGTCTGAGTTCTGGACAGATGGGGGAAGTTCCAGCCTCCAGATTTACCTTAATTTTAGTTTTCTGACAGCTCCATAAACTACGCTGGGTCACTCCTGTACTCGACAGCTCCATAAACTACGCTGGGTCAGTCACTCCTGCACTTGACAGCTCCATAAACTACGCTGGGTCAGTCACTCCTGTATTTGAGCAGTGTGGAAGACTTTAGGATACACTTGCAGTCTGTGGCTGCAGCTGGTGCTCATGCAGATGTCGGATCAGGATGCGATTGAGTTCACTGAATGACGGAGAGCAGACGTTTGCGCAAAACTCTGAAATGCATCGACCCTCGTTGCGCACCCCGGATTTTATGTGACTGCTTCAGGGGTACACAAGGCGCTGCTGATCCGTTTCTGGATTTCGTTCCAACTTCTGCCCTAAAATCATTAAGTAGCCCAACCATTGTTTTTTTTTTTTTAATTAAAAAAAAAAAATTTTTTTTTAGCTCATCTCACATTTGAAAATGACACAAGATGCAGACTCTCCCACATACCCATGGTGAAAATGTTTTTGCTGCGGTCCGTTATAAGAGCATGCCAGAATCAATGTGTGTACAGCTGTTCATAAAATAAAGCCAGGATAAGTGTTTGGAACAGAGACCTGCGTGCACTCAAAGTTTCTACGGATTGGAGTTACGTACCCCTGGGCTGCCCTGGCCGTTTACACAAAATCCAGTCCCGTCCCAGATAGATCCCGTGCTCGCTCAGTTATGTGCTGTATGACAAATAATTTCTTCAGAAGGTCGTTAGATTAAAAAGTAAATGAATTGGTTAAAATGAAATCAGATGAATTGGACAGGCTAAACGTGCAATCACACGGTAACTGAGGGGAAATGATTTGTGGCTACATGAGCTGAACCTGCAGTGGCTTAAAATAAGTTTTAATTTGCAAATTATGGAAGTACTAAAATACACGTCAACCACATTAACTGACAGAGGGCCTGGCTCTACTTAATCCCAGCATGCCCTGGGTGGTTTGAGGACTGGGTTGGGGAAGCCCAGGTCTAAGGCCACAAAACCGTTGTTAGACCTGGAGTTTCATTTCTCCCCATTGAGTTTGTTCTTGCCCACGTTTGAGGGCTTTTTGGGGAGTTTTGTTCACCTCAGGCTTGGTCTTTGCCAAATTTCCTATTTCCTCTTTTTCTGTAAAAAAAAAGTTTTTGTGACAGTGTCTCTGTAAAGAAGTGGTACACAAATTAAATGGAATTCAACTGAATTTTTTACTCTCTGAAGTGCTGAAGCCCCAAGTTCTGTACTGCAAGAAATACCAGCAGTGTGGTCCTTATGGGTTGGAATCTGACACAGTTGCTGCCCTCTGCTGGTTGTGTTTGGTCAAGGATCTCCAGCCCTGGTCCATGTGATGTGCTGGTTTTTGTTGTTCCTCAGCATTTGATTGTCCATTACAGAACACTTGTTTGATCAGTTAAAGCAGCTGATTACACCGTGAACAGAGCTCACCTGGATTTGTGGGCCTTGGCTGCTGATGTTTGGGAGAAGACAGAAGCCAGCTGGCCTTGTGACTCTCTAGGACTAGGCCCCCCCCCCCCCCCATCAACACACGTCCTCTGTTTTGTGTTGCGGCGTGTGATGCAGTGTAATTATGTAGTCATAGGCATTCCCCTTCACCCTAAAGGGTACATTTGGCTCTTTCATAAGAAAAAATTAATTAATGCGGTTATGGTGATGGAGTTCAGACTGAGCTAATTGTTTACTTACTTCTTAAAAATGCTGTGTCTGAACTATGCTATGAAGCACTTTGGGCTGCAAATTCATTGTGTGAAAGGTGCTAAACAAATAAAGTAAATTATTATTGTTATTGTTGTTATTACTTTGCGCAGTTCTGATATTTGAGTCATATAAGCATGCTTGTTTCGGGTTGGTTTGAGGGACCGCTAGACGGTTCTCTGAAATAGATTTGACCTTCATCGTTCTGCGCACATCCTCTGCCTTTCTGTAAACCCCTGTTGTGGCAAACACCGTTATGCAAATCCCCTGGAACTCCAGATTCAATGCGCCAGTATTACTGAAGATGGCTTTTCCCTGTTAGTCATCTGGAAGGGGTGTTGGTTTAGGGGCCCACGCCTCTGTTTTCCTTTTGGGGTTTGGGTTTTTCCTGGTCTTCAGCACCCTTTCTGCGTGCTCCTTTAGGGGATGCAGAGCGACAGAGAAGAGCGCCTGCAAGTGAACCTTCCTCTAAAGAGGACCGGCGGTGCATCTGACCTTGGGCACTGACCTGAAGGTCATGGTTGCCCTGCAACAGCGGCAGTTCCAGGGTGAGTGCTCACTTTTCCCTGTTATTCCCTGTTATTCCCTGTTATTCCTCAGTGTTTTCCTTTGATTTTCCTCACATGACGTACAGCACATGCACACTAGGTTCCCAGTTCGCACAAGACATTACTGAAACTTTCTGCTACTCTGCCGTAAGGGTTTTGGCGAATAAAAACATTGGCAATATGTATTTGTTTTTGCAACCCCAAAAAAATCACATCTTTTGCGACATTTTCACAACATTCCATAACCTAAGAGCTGTATTGAAGTCCTTATATGGGCTGGCCTTTCCCCTTTTTTAACATGTGGGCTACGACGTAAATGGGATGGGTCTCAAGAGTTGCTGTACCTCTCTGGGTACCCTGGAAGCATACTATTCCCCATGTGCCATGCTGATGTATCTATATTTATCATATTTATCAATTGTTAGGAATTGATTGAAACTTCAGATGTCGTACCGTAGGGTTGTTTCATAATTTAGCAGAAATCTGTCAGCTGTGCCTTCTTCGCACCAGACGGGAACCATTGGCTGACGAAATGATCTGTGTTTTCACTGTAACTGATGAACGTTATTGTGGTGGCTGTCATACAGGTGCATGGCTCAGTTTGCCCTGTTTGAGTCCTGTTATGTTGCTGATGCTGGCATTTAATTATCAGAGGGCTCTGGAACTCTTCATTGTCAGAGATTATCACTCACTCACTCACTCACTCACACACCCATTCCTTCACAATTCACAATATATCATCAAAAATATTTCACATTCATTCCTCACTAGACATCTCTGAACATTAAAAACTATTCAACAATCAGCGAACCCTCATTGAGCTCCCCTCTGAGATTACTCATATAGGATGAAACTGGTGACACATTCAGCTGAGTCTGGAGACCGCCATTAGTTTCCCACAAAAACACCAGAAATCCCCATAACTATTCAATACTCACACAAGTCCTTTGAGGTATTTAGCAAATGAGCACTTGTCACCTCCAATGGAATTTAAATTTGCACAGCGTCACCATCTGTTTTTCATGATACATAATTTCAGAGCAAAGCTCTGTAAATTCGCTTTTTTTTTTTTTAACCCCTTTCTCATGTTCAGCCGGGAAATCATGTGTTGAGGGGCGGGGTCTTCAAAGTGCTAAAAATTCCAGCTTAAACCAGCCTGATTTGGTCAAGCTGATTTAAGCTGTGTGTTCCGACACTTGTAGCCGGGTTAACCAGCTGTTCACCAGCTGACCAGCCCATACAGTCAGCTAGTCCACCATTTGACCCCCAGCTTACTCTACCGGCCTAACCAGCTTTGAACAGCTTTCTCCAGGTATAGAGCAGCTTTGATCAGTCACAGACCAGCTATGATCAGCTAGAAGTGTCGGAAAGACTCATCTCGAACCATCTTTAACCAGCTTAGAATCCCAGCTGGTTTTAGCTGGAGTTTTCAGCAGGTGATGGGACGGTGGGGGTGGGGGTGGGGGTGGTCCCCGGGGAATTTTCCATAGGGTGTACCTCGATTCCTGATACATCACTGCTGCACACAGCCTCGCCCCCCCCCCCCCCCTCCCCCCTCAAACACCTGTCATTTCTGCCCAGTCATCACTGATCCTGGAGCCTGGTGTTTTCATGCAGTGGCTGAGCGATTATGGGATGGCAGCAGGAGGCTCTGGCGCATTAATGTGACTGCGTAATGTGAGATCACTCCGCCTCCGGGGTCAGCGGTAAACGCATCGCTCGTCTTGCGCACTGGCGCTTGCCTCCGAGACGGACGGTAGATTGTTCTGATGTGAACCGTTTCGCGTGTTTCTAATAAAAGAACGGGGTGTGATATGAACGTGTGTTTCCCTGGAAACCACTTAATGAAGTGGTCTGTGCAAACGCACGACAGCGTAGTTCCTTTCAGCAGTGAAATCGTTCTAATGGCTGTTATTTCCGTTGTCATTTCTCTGAACTAGTACATCTGTAATATGAAAAGTGATTGTAGACTAAAAAAGACAGAAGCTACACAATGCAATTTCAAATTATTTGAAAAAAAAGTGTGATCGTGTCGATATGTGTATTTATTATGTATGTACGTATGTATGAATGCATGCCTGCATGTATGTACTGTATGTATGTATGCATGTACGTACTGTACATATGTACTGTATGTGCATGACACAGGGATTTGGTGCTTGAATTAGAGTTGTGTGCAGTTCAGTTCTGCCAGACTGCAGCCCAGCCCTGTGGGACAGAAAGTGAATTCAGCCCTGTTACTCTTCTCAAACCCCTGTCTGTGTGTGCAGTGAATTCAGCCCTGTTACTCTTCTCAAACCCCTGTCTGTGTGCAGTGAATTCAGCCCTGTTACTCTGCTCAAACCCCTGTCTGTGTGTGCAGTGAATTCAGCCTGTTACTCTGCTTAAACCCGTCTGTGTGTGCAGTGAATTCAGCCCTGTTACTCTGCTCAAACCCCTGTCTGTGTGCAGTGAATTCAGCCCTGTTACTCTGCTCAAACCCCTGTCTGTGTGTGCAGTGAATTCAGCCTGTTACTCTGCATAAACCCCTGTCTGTGTGCAGTGCAGTCAGCCCTGTTACTCTGCTCAAACCCCTGTCTGTGTGTGCAGTGAATTCAGCCCTGTTACTCTGTTTAAACCCCTGTCTGTGTGTGCAGTGAATTCAGCCTGTTACTCTGCTTAAACCCCTGTCTGTGTGCAGTGAATTCAGCCCTGTTACTCTGCTCAAACCCCTGTCTGTGTGCAGTGCAGTCAGTCCGCTCACATGGTTCGCAAAGGCAGTCTAGTGAAAATGGGCGGATTGAAACAGGGTTGATTCGGTGGTTTCAAAGAGGCGCAGCTGCAAATTAGGCTAACGCTAACTGCTAACACCCAACGTGCGTCAGTTTTTCTTAGCGGAACAGAGCTTTGGGAATCGCTGTTCTGGCGCCTAACCGACCCCAAACCTAGGCTGGCAGTCTGTGCTCTGTCCATGCATTTGTCTTCCTTTGTCCCTTCCAGTGTCGTCCTTTCATTTAATAGCAGGATATGATTTTTATTTTTATTTTTTAATTGAACCAGATGGACACGTCTCTTAAATTTCATTGCCTGGGACTGCAAAAGTGTCAAAAGGTTGGATTAAATGTAACATGCCTCACAGTGACCCACAATGCATTGCGGTACACTGTCAAAAACAAAACTTAATTTCCAGACATGCTTATTATTGTCATAATTTATTCTTTGTTGGAAAACATACTTCAAAGAATGTCATCCTCCCTCAGTCTTTGAAGAACAAAGTGCAAAAAAATAAAAAGGAAAGCTTGAAATGAAACGGGAAGAGACTAGAAAATCTTCTGAATTATACAGCAGTAACAAACAGATCACCCTGTTGCAGTGCATTTTCTAAACAGGCTTGCTTCATCACTAGAAATTTCTTCCCGGCACCAACGGACTGAATTCTCAGTTGTGAGCTAACTTCAGCAGAATGAAACTCAGTGAAACCAGGAGGTGCCAGGCACAGAACCTCCCTTGCAGTGATAGTCCTTGCAGTAGGTTTAACAAAGGATTGCTCTGCCATGCAATGAAGGGGCCTTTCTGAAACCAGGCCACGTGTACACACACATGCACACAAGCACACGCACACTTTTTTATGATGGGACGTCCTCACTTGATTGCATTGGGGTAGATGTTCATCCATACATATCTTTTGAATGACACTGGTAGTCTTCAACCCCAAGGATGGTAAAAACAACACAGGTCTTTATAAAGAATTTTTAAAAATTACAAAATTCCCTCATGAGAAAGAGGCTATCCAGGGAGGGAAATGCCAGTTCAGTGTGCACTTTTGGGGTCTGGCCAACACATACAATCTACCATGAATCTACTTTTGTCAATAAATGGAGAATTGTAATGATCTACATCATATTTTATAGTTCACCACAGTCCACCTACCCACCAGAAAATAAAAAAATAGTGCAATTTACACTGTGGTTCCCTTCATATTGGCTCTACAGTATATCGTCAGCATCCAAAAAGCTCCACTGTTACCTGTTATTTTTGGGTCTGATGCATAAATAGACTGTTTTGATTATGCTTGGCACTGCCATGGTTCTGTGACTTGGTTTATTCAAAACCTAATGTCATTAAAATTCATCAAATGTAAAGTAGTAATCAGCCATCTCTCTTTTCCCAAAGGTTTGTCTTTTTGGAGATTATTATTATTATTATTATTATTATTATAATTTTTTGGAGATTCTAGGACGCTGACGGTATGCAATGCGTTTGTGTCACATGGTCTAACAGCTACGCGTACATTACACTAGGCATGGCTCAACCTAATACACCTGCATCTAGCTGCTTATCCTCCTCCCCTAATTATTGATCCCCCCCTCCCCCTCCTTCCACCCCCCTCCCCCCCCCCCCCTCCACAGGAACAGTGAGGTGACACAATAACATCTACAACAGCTCTTCTTTGATTTCACATCGTTTATAAAGCAAGAAAGTGTAAACGACCGCCATAGAAAATTCTCCACAAATCAGGAAAATGGGGCACGTCCGCATCGTAGGGTAGCAGAGCTTTTTCGGCTCATCGGGGTCCTGAAGTAGTAACCCCACACATCTCCTCCGTTCCGTCATGCTGAGCGATCAGAAGTGAGCGATCAGAAGTGAAATGTAGTTTGTTTGAAGGGTACAAAAAAAATCTCCAAAGGTCACGTTTTCCCCCCACTCTCTCTAGGCATTAGGGTTCCGGTATGTCCTCCCAGCCAATCACAGCCGAGGCTGTTCCGTCACACAGAGCAGGAATTTTAAGCGGGGCAAAGTTAATCCATTGAATGGAAAATCTCTGTGTGGGGGGAATAACCACGGTGGTGCTTGTTGCTTAGGTACAGTTGCCGTACATAAAAAAAAAAACAAAAAAAAAACATCAGGAACAATTACATTGTTCTTCATGATAAATTCTACAGTTTCTTCATGTTATATACAGCTTTTAAGGTAGTCGTTACATGTACAAATCCCCCCATGGCGTCCGTGAGTCTCCGTCAAACGGAGACGTATTCCTTGAAGGTGACGGTGAGGCAGTTCGTGGTGACGTCGGTGATGATGATGTTCCCCAGGAAGGGGCTGAAAGTGCAAAGTGGTTCCTCTCTCTGTGCTGGAGCCCCTCCCCCCGACCCTGACCCCGACCCCGACCCCGACCCCTCTCCCCGTGGGCCCGGGCTCTCTGGGACCGCGGTCGCTGTTGTGGGCGGAGTCACGGTCGTGGTTGCGGGCGGGGTGGCGGTCGCGGTCGCGGTCGCATTGGCCTTAGGCTTCGCACAGCTCAGGTCAATAGGCTCGTCGGGGTCGGAGTCCAGACCCAGGCTGTTGCCGAGGTGGCTGCCGTGGCCGAGCAACTGGAGGTCCATGGGTTTGTCCTGGGGCAGTGAGCGCATGGGGCAGGGGGCTAAGAAACCCCTCGGGGCGGGGAACCTTTTGCGCCCCGCCCAGCCCCCTTCCTCCTCCTCCTCCTCCTCATCTGGCGCCGCCGGCGAGCCGCGCTTGCGGGAGTGGGCGTGGCCGTGGGCGGGGCCGTGGGCGGGGCCGAAGGCGGGGTGGGGCGTCCTCTGGTCCAGCCGGGACAGGGCGAGGCCGTCGAAGCGCCAGGGGGCCAGGTCGGGCCGGGTGGTGAGCGGGAGGGGGCGGTCCTGCGGCGGCTGGGCCAGGCTCATGGCCTCCTCCGTCTTGTTCTGCTCCGGAACGCTGGGCTCCTCCTTCGGCGACCTCCCCAGCTCCATGGGGGGCTGCCCGCGGGGCTGCCCCGATTCGGGGGCTCCCGACACCCCCTCGCCGTCCCCTTCCCTGGCACAGGGCTTCTGGGCGTGGGCTTCTGTAGTCCTTTCCGGAGAGTTCCGCAGCCCCGCCCCCGCCGGCTCCGCCTTCTTGGCCTTGGCGGCCGGGGCTCCGCCCTCCATGTACTTGCTCATGACGATGACGATGCGTCCGTTCTTGTTCTTGTTCTTGATGATCTTCATCTTGCCGCTGAGGCTGCTGGGAAGGGCCGCCGTCTGCGGGGCCGCTGTGCCGGAGCTGAGCGCTGGCTCCGCCCCCTCGGGGCGGGGCAGCTGCTTCTCGGACCCCAGGGCGGAGGGGACGTCCCTCGCTTTGCCCGGGCTCCCCGTCTCCGCAGGGGGCGGAGCCGGGCCGTGACGGGCAGGCTCGTGACCTCTGACCTCCCTGGCTCGGTGATACTGCACGTCGTACATCTTGGGGTCGGGCTGGTAGTGGTGGTGCTTCTTGCTGTTCAGCTGGTAGAAGTACCTCTTCTTGCCGCCGGCCAGCAGGTCGGCCGGGCTCTCTCCGCCCCTGGGCTGGTACTGGTGGTGCTTCTTGCTGTTGAGCTGGTAGTGCTGCGGCTGGCATCGGTGCACCACCACCGGGTCCAGTCTGGGCGGGCCGTCCTCATCTGGGGGAGCCTCCGGAAAGCCAGAGAGGGCACTGGATCTCCGCGCAAAAGAGGGAACCTGGAACACATTACAGCATATTAGGGTATATTGCAGCATATTACAATATATTACAGCATATTACAGTATATTACAGAATATCACAGTTTTACATGACATTACAGCATATTGCAGTATATTAGAGTATATAACAGTATATTACAGCATATTACAGTATTTCAGTGCATTACTGTATATTACAGCATATTACAGTAGCCTATTACAGTGCATTACAGTATATTACATCGTATTATTCAGTAGACGCTCTCATCCAGAGCAACTTGCATGAGTGGCGTCCAGCTGATTGAATATGAGCAGCAGTTCCGCGCGGGGTTCACGTAAGTGCAGTGCGGGTACGCAGGCACGACTAAAACGCCCGACCGTTTACTCGCGTCTATTTTTAGGCGCGCTTTTCTTAGCGACGGTAAATTTTGCCGCCCTTTTAATCGTTTTGCCGTGCGCACCTGCTAGGGAGTGACACTTACGTCAGCCGCTGAGTTGGCAGACGGTACTGACAACACCCCCGAACCGGTCTGCGGTCTGTATGTGAGCGTCAGTGGGTGTCGATAAACTGTGGCTACCCTAGAGACGCAAGAGAACATTTGAATACCTGCGGATACACCTGACAATTAACTATGACGACAGCAAAGAAACGAAACTGCCTGGTGCAGACAGTTTTATTATGCTGATTTGTTGTCCCACAATTGAAAGAGTTGCTTAGCAAACCCGTCCCAGCAGTGGAATGTGCTGTGCTTGCAGATTTAATAGGAAATAAACCAGGAAAAAATTTTTTTTTTTTTTTTTTAAACACGGCAAAAACACCTGCCCCTGGCCCGCCCGTGGTAGAGTGGCGTCAGCTGAGGTTGGTCCGGTTCGGTTCGGTTCGGTTCGGTTCGGTTCGATGCGCCGTCGAAACGCACCTGAAGATTCATTTCTGCTCGGAGATTCTCTGCATTTAAATGCTTCTGGGGGCGGAGCTTACCTGGACTAACGGCTGTTTGGGCTTGGGTCCCCGTTTGCGATACCCCATCAGCTGCTCCTGTCTCTCCCTGAGGAGTCAACAGAACCACAAAAAAAGTTAATACATTTAAGCAAAAGGTAATACAGGGTATGTATGGTGTCCAATTTCAGTCATTTCAGAACATTATGTGTCCACTTCTTCATGCATTCGTTAATACAGTTAGCACTCACACATTGGTTAATAGTCAACACTCAATTAATGTATATCGAATACAATTTAAAGTCCATTTTAATTTCACATTTGAATCCTATTTGACTTTATCTGATGGGTTTTACAACATCCGCACTGTACGTAAGCGTTGTCTGATTAACACATTTTTATTTGAAATTCCTTCCTGCGGATTTTACATTATAGGTTCTTAGCAGACGCTCTTATCCAGAGCGACTTACAACAAGTGCATTACAAAACTCAGAGACAAGTGCTTTACAACATTCCTGCAAGAGAGCTACAATAGGTATAACTTTGCTTAGGTATAAGTGTGAATTGTACACCCTATTTTTTTTTTTTTTTTTTTAGAAAAAAAATGTTAGAGGGTAGTGGGGGGTAATGAGGTGAGATGTAGCTTGAAGAGGTGAGTCTTCAGTCTACGTTTGAAGACGGCCAGGGTCTCTGCTGTTCTGACTTGCACAGGAAGGTCATTCCACCACCGTGGGGCTAGAACAGACAGGAGGCGTGACCGGGTGCTGGTGCGAGCCGGGGCAGGGACCAGGCGACATGTGGCAGCAGAACGGAGAGGTCTAGCTGGGGTGTAGGGTCTGATGAGTTGACGTAGATAGGGAGGGGCTGACCCCCTGGCTGCTTTGAAGGCAAGCACTAATGTTTTAAATTTGATGCGAGCCATCACGGGGAGCCAGTGGAGGGTGGTGAGCAGGGGGGTAACGTGGGAATGTCTGGGGAGGTTGAAGACCAGACGCGCTGCTGCGTTCTGGATGAGTTGCAGGGGTCTGATAGATGATGCTGGGAGGCCAGCAAGCAGGGAGTTACAGTAGTCCAGGCGGGACAGGACCACTGCCTGGACGAGGAGTTGGGTCGAGTAAGTTGTGAGAAACCGATTTTAAATCGGGCTGTGAGCTTTGCTATCGTGGGAAGTCTAAGCTCTGAATGCTCGCGAGTAAAATAAATCAACAGACGTTCTAAAAACAGCATCGCCTTCTGTAGGTATTGAACACGGAACGTTTGAGTGTTCCTTCGCGTGTTAATGAACCAGTCTGACACGTCTGTGTTTTAAGTGTGGTAATTAGGACCAGAAATTACAGGGAATCAGTCGATTCAGTGACTTTCAGCGCAAGCGCGAAGTGCAAATATGAAGTTAATTCACACATTGCGATTGCACCGTGTCCAGGAAATGCTCGATGAACCTTTTTTTTTTTTCGAAAGCACTATTTACACTGTTCTGACAATTACCATTGTTTTTTTTTGTTATTTTAATAAGCAATCGCGGAATAATGAGCAATTACATTACATTACATTACAGGCATTTGGCAGACGCTCTTATCCAGAGCGACGTACAACAAAGTGTATAACCATAACCAGGAACAAGTATGACGAAACCCCTAGAGAGAAGTACCGGTCCAAGTACAGGGAACAACCGCATAGTTCAACCTGGACCCTGGTGGTTAAACTGATTAACACTAACAACGAGAACGGTAACAACGCAATCTATGGAAAAATAAAAATAAATAAAAATACAAGTAGTCGTTAAGACTGGCGCATCAACTAAGTCACCTATTAAACAGCTGCCTAGTTACAACCCTAAGTTTAGTCATTTACAGGGGGGGAAGGGATGGGGGGCAATCACCTTCACATTCAGACTGACACTTCCAAAGACACAGCTGATACAGTGTATCACTTCCACAACGCGCCTCACTCACTACGGCTGTCTGAGGCCTATACCCACAGCTCCCATCTCCCCTTTAATGAACTCACTCCACACGCCCACCTACAGTACACGGGATTCAATTAACGCAGGCGGATTCCATTCCATCAAACCCCCCCCCCCCCCCGTCTTCCCCCTCCCCCAACCTACTACCTCCCCCCCCCACCCCCCCCCCAATCCTCTTGCTTTTGGTCAAATCCTAATTAGAGTTTTTTTTTTTTTTTTTTTTTTTTTTTTTACACAGCTCCGTATTTAAAGCCAATCAGGCTCCCAGGAGAGCCAAGCCGTCAGCTTAAAAAAAAAAAAAAGAGAAAATAATCCCCCACATGGGAATAGATGGCCGCAGAATAGAAATTGCATTTGGGGGGGGGGGGCGGTGGGGGGTTACCGCGAATGGCAAAGCCCTCCACAGAGGCTATCTCCGGGCCCGGGGTGGGTGGCGGCGGCGGGAGGGGGACTCGCTGGCGACACGTGGTGAAGTCAAGCGTTCTGCTTCGGGAAGGCGAGTTCAGACCGGGGGTGGGGGGGGGGAGGGGCAGGACGCTCCCCTCTTCAGCAGGATTGGGTAATTACGTCCTCCCGCATCACGGCCTTTTACCCCCCCCCCCCCATCCCCCACTCAGGGAGGGGGACTCAATTATCTGGGAGATGGAATGTCTCCACCTTTTAATGAAGCGCCAGGAGGACTTTCAGCCGGGAGCGTCAGAAACAGGCGCACGTTCTGACGCTGCCTGCAGGACCGGCACCACCCCCCCGACGCTGCCTGCAGGACCGGTGCCCCTCCCTCCCCCTCCCCACTGTGTCGGATTAGGGAACGCTGAGCCGGGGAGTCCATGCCCTTTTACCTGTGCAGGCACGGCCTTCGCAGACGTCAGGGCATGCGAGTGAATAACCAACGCCAGCGCTGACGGTGTCGCGGAACGTTGCAACGGGAGGGGCTGCGGCCGGTCGTCATGGTTACCACGATGCAAACGCCACCTCATCGTTCCAGTTTGCCTTCTCTTTGCGTTTCAACATTTGGGAAACCGCCAGGTCATTTTTTAACGGTTCGGAAAACGTGGCATCTCAATGGGCCCTAGTCACGATACGTGCGTACGATCACATTTGATCGTAAACTGCGCGTAAGAACGTTTCCACGAACATTTCGACATTTGTCAATTTTTTCTTATCTGTACTTATCCATGACTGTTTCCTTATGCTAATCGCATGAACCGGATTGTGCATGAAATTTACAAACATCACAGTGGAGGTACAATTTGGCTCTTCTAACAGCCAATTTCCCAAATGTACCCTGAATGTACAATAATGGTCTACTCGGGTACCAATAAGTACCTTCTAGAAGCAAAAAACTGAATACAACTGAATTGTGTATCGCTGGCTAGGGATATAGACTCATTTACCCAGAAGGCCCCACCCCAGTGACCAGCGTCTGCACCTTCTCAGGCCCTTTTCTGCAGATTTTTTCTGGGAGTGTGTGCGGATTGGGGTTTGCTGTAGTGCCGCAGTGCTGGAGCGTGTCTGCACGCCGCTACTGTGCTAAAGCCAGTTCCGAGGAACAGGACTGTCATCCGCTGACTTCCGACTGCAGCAGCGGCTTGTGGCACTGAAACGGGGCGGCAGTGTAGCACAGTGGGTAAGGAGTAAGGGGGCGGCAGTGTAGCACAGTTGGTAAGGAACTGGGCTTGTAACCGAAAGGTCGCAGGTTCGATTCCCGAGTAGGACACTGCCGTTGTACCCTTGAGCAAGGTACTTAACCGAAATTGCTTCAGTATATATCCAGCTGTATAAATGGATACAATGTAAAATGCTATGTAAAAGTTGTGTAAGTCGTTCTGGATAAGAGCATCTGCTAAATGCCTGTAATGTAATGTAATGAAACATACAGAAGCAGCGTGCAAATTCCTAAACGCAAACTATTTGCAAATTATCATTTTGGCATGCGCTGTCATATTGGCTCACCATAAAACAAATTTCTTACCGGTTTGTGTATTTGTTTCGTCTTACGCAACACGCTTTGAAATTCTGAAGGCGTGCCCTGCAGTACACACCCATCTGGCCCCCGAAAGTGTTTTCAAAACCAAATAATGAAAGGGCAGCACTTTCAGACGGCCTGCATTACGACTGCCTTAGACCGCAGAGGCACGGGGTGGCAGCTGGTTTGTTTCCGTTTTATGATTCACCTCGATGACATGCAAACGCAAAGGGGAGGAGCCGAACCCCGTGGCTGTGTGCTGGTAGTCACGGTAACAAAACCCGAACGCCTGAGCGACGCGTGAACCTGGAAAACACTGTCGCGCGATTGTCCTATCGCTATGGAAATATTGACGGACGCTTATGAAAATCGCCCCTCCCTCGCACAGGCTCTTAGCTGCGCCGTGCTGATGAGCCAATCCGTAGGGGCTGAGTGTCATTTAAAAAAAAAAAAAAAAAAGGCAGTTACATTACGACAATGTCAGGGGTCCCAAATAGAAAATTTCTGCAGCATATAAATAGCCAGTAAATGAGCAAAAAAGCGATTGTTCTCACAGGAAGTAATGGAAACAAAATGGCCATGAATATTTATCGGAGCACACTTTGGTGACGCTGATAGCTCCCGTCTAGGAAACCTGCTTCGCTATCTACCCTCGAGTGTCAACAAATTGGCAAGTCGGTAAATATTTACAGATTTCTGAAGACTGGTCAAACTTGTCAATCACATCTTTAATGTTGAACTATGCGGTTGTTCCCTGTACTTGGACCGGTACTTCTCTCTAGGGTTTTCGTCATACTTGTTCCTGGTTATGGTTATACACTTTGTTGTACGTCGCTCTGGATAAGAGCGTCTGCCAAATGCCTGTAATGTAATGTAATGTAATGTAATAGAGTGAGATTACAAATGCCAGAAGATACTCAGACGCACAACGTTAGCTTTTTCCTCCATAGAGTGTGTTTCACCTCTGTAATCTCCACATCATTGTCAAATTGGTTGTCCGCAACGTTGTCCTTATAAATACAGAGGCGAAAATGGGATTCAGAGGTCCATGGATCCGTTTTTATGTGGCGTGCAGTTCAGATGTTGGTTGGCAGGGGGCGCTGTACCAGAATGTTACCTCCACTGAAACTAATGGCTTCCATCGCTCTTGCACAACTGTGTAGTGTTGAACGGTATGTTAATTATGTCCTGGACGGACTCTTCTGTAGGACTATCTGGACATTACTGAGCAGATCTCTCTCCCCACAGACCACAGACAGACATTACAATCTGTAACCGGCCTTGAAACTAAACAAATGAAACATAAAGCCATCCAGTTACACTTTTGTCCCTGTCAAATTGTTCAGGTTAATTGGGACATTGGGACACTTCAGCTCTCCGATGGTCCATCCAACTGAGGCCCATCTCTCAGTGAAGTGATGTGCCCTGCTAGCACAGTTTAAACCTGGATGATCCTATTGGCTGTGGACCCAACGGACATCACTGGTCATTGGCCAGCAGTATTGCCCGGAGAGGGAGGGCCTTAATCAGTGGAGCCTCTGGGTCTCATCCTGCACCAGCGAATCCTCGGGTTTGTTGCCCCGCGATCTCTACCAGGGCCCAGCGAATGACCCGCAAAGCGAAAAGAACCCGTTCAGAGGTCGTGTGCACCTTCCCCCGACTGAGTTGGGAGGGCAGCGCAGTCATTGGACGGCTCCGCTATGACTGTGACTTGTCATTCCCCGATTGGACGGCGAAAAATAGGAAGCAAATGGGACGCTTTCTAAGTCAGCCGGGTTCGACGGAACACGCCCGCGTCATCAAGCGCGAGGAATGAAAATTCAAATGAACGCAACGTTAGCGGAGCACGTTAGCTGTCACCGGAAATATTTCGCTTCTGCTCACTCCTTGTCCAATGGAAACAACGGCACATTTGCTTACTTGGACCCCCTTAAAGGGTTTTAAGTAAGACTGGGATGATTTCTGTACCCAAATACAAAGTAAAATTTACTGGTGGCAAGAATACTGGTGTCGTAGGTCATCTCCATGTCACAGTGGCAAAGCGTTTGATAGTATTGCAGTTTGTACATTAGTGTCAATACCGGTGGTTGATTTCTGCAATTGATTTCCAATGCAAAAATAGATACAAATATTCATGGCTGCCCAACTTGTTTTATCCAGCTGGGTAGTTAGTTAAATAACTGGAGTATCCAGTCAAACATCAGCATTCACTGAAGAAGATTAGCATGTACTGTAACCAAAAACTGAATCCAACTTTCAAGTGGAAAATTTTGCTTTAGACCAATTTATTTGCATGTGACATCTGTTCTTTGATGCCGGTGTACATATGGACATGTCATTTTTGACTAGTTCTATGGATCACAGCCCTAGCTGTTCAGATTTTTCCCACAAAACGCCACAATTTTGTGTGACACGGGGCACTTGATTCATTACGATTTTTTGTTCCATTTTGGAACACTGATATTCCCTTTACTGACACAAATCACCATCGTATGCCTAACGCAAGAGTAACGTACACCCGAACTTAAAAGAAAACTCCAGTGTTAAGTTTGTTATGTGTATTATAACATGGTGATGAAGTAAGCTTTTGTTGTCTGAAAGATAAAGGTGAATGTAGTGGAATAGCTAGTGTATCTCCCCCTCTTTGATTTGTGGAGCACTCACTTTTAAATATGTGCATGGTATTGTTTGGCCTGCAGACTCAAACATTTTTCCCCAAATTGTTCCGACATCCTTAGACAGGAGAGCCGTGCAATCTTGAAAACACTGTCAAATGAATAGCATGTTTTTAATGCAGCACACAGGCCTGCAGATGTGTGCTACCGTGTGCTACCGTGCAGTCACTTGTTTACACTACTGGTGCATCTCGCCGGCATGAAGTCCACACAAGGCCGCTGAGAGGAGCAGCAGCGCGAGCCTGGCAGCCCCGCCTCCCTTGGCATGCCCATATAAGGCAAGCCTCACGTCGAGGCTGTCTTTCTCACCTGTTTTGGAAAGCAATCAGCAGTCGCGGGTCAAGGATGTTTTCTTCTGGTTCCCACGTGTTGTATCTACCGAGGGAGAGGAGGGCATTTAGAGAGAGAGAGAAAAAAGCACGCTTTTCAATTTAGAATCTTTCTTCTTAATTTGTTGTTGTACTATGCGTATAAGAATGATTTGTCGTACACATACTAATATATAACGTGAACTTTGGTCGCTTCTGGCGGTATGATACTACCAGTTTTGTCAACAATTATGCAAAGACGGAACCTTTTCAGGGAATGTCCTCAAATATATTGTGGGATCTGCAATATTATTGTCGGATAAATACTCTCTGCATGCGATAGCGAGGCCGTTTTACACGTTTTAACAGTTTTTCCTGGAGTGTTTTCCTTATTTCCAGTACTTAGTATCAGAAAATGTTTTAGCCTACGCTTTTCAATGATGCTCTATATAGCCTAATGCACCCTCCTTTCAACGGCCAATAGGCTACACAGAAATATGCTACGCATTCCATATTAAAATAACCTTTCAGAGCACTAAAAAATGAGTTTTTAATATTCCTATCATCTTCAATTTAATATAATGTATGGGTGGCATTTATACCCCTCCTCCCAACCGCCCCCATCCCTTTTACGTATAGGAACGGGCAGACCAGAAAACATAATTAAAACGGGATTAGATCGCCATGTATTATCCTTTTACTCGCATAAATTAGTGATGGCATCCGCCGCCACCGCGAACCGTCTCTCTCTCTCGCGCGCGCACGCACATTTCAGATTTTACAAAACCACAAACTGGCAGCAGAACTCCGAGTGCGGGTGTAGTCGCTAAACGCACATTTTTTTGCACGATGCGTTAAAAGAGCAAAACAACTAAACGCAGACTTACTTGGGAGACCATCCTGTCCACTTCACCAGGTATTCTATCCTACCCTGTGGAGAAAAGATGGAAAGCAGGGGTTTAACGAGACGTTCGGCATTACGGAACGAGTCGTTTCCCCATAACATTAGCCCTAGTAGTCAGCCGTAACCACCGATAATCTTGACGGGAATTTGTCCGTGCGGACGGGTTATAGCCTACCTTTCGAATGCGTTTCTTTTCAATGCTCTCCACCGCAAATACGTGTTCTCCTGCGGCAGGTAGCTCCATTCTCGCTCGGATAAGGCTGAATCCGAACGAGCGGTTGTAAATGGGGTTGAAAATCCACGGATTCGAAGCTATTGCTCGATGCGTTATTCAGCTGCCAGTTCGTCTCGTTTGAAGCAAAAATATGTTCCCTCCCTCCGCTCTCTCTCTCTCTCCCTCCCCTTTCTCTCTCTCCCTCCTTTCCCTCTTTCTGTCCTCCCAGTTCACTCTCGCAAGCTTTACTGTTCGTTGGCAATACGCAGCGAGATGTGCACGCCGGAGACGCTGCAATAGACGGTTCATGCAATAGCCTGGGCCGTGACGTCAGAGACTAGAGGGGGAGGTTAAGGGTTGTTAGACGGCTTTATTTCTGGACATAGCGCGAAATTGAACGCCAAGAGGGACTTTTGTAAACTGCAGTAAAACATTTTTTTCCCCAAATGTGCATGCCATATAACAGTCTTTTCATGGACAATATTCCGTTCTTAAATGTACCAGTGCATCCCCATTAAAATATAGATGGCGACCAAAAAGGGATTACTGTGAGGGGTATCTCGAGAGAGAAAGGGGGAGAGGATAATTTTCTATTTAAAGCCATTTATTTTTTGGTGATTTTAATATCACAAAACACAATTTTAAACATAAAATTCTGAGATCATTTAAAATCGCTTTATTGATGCATTACATTCAAAGTCAGAATTTGGAAATGTGTTCCAGTTGTTCTTCATATCTGCATTGTTATTAATTTAATTTCCACAGTGAAATTAGATGAGACAAAAGTCAATCTCAAAAGAAATTGTGCCTTGGTTAAAAATAGCTGAACACAGACCCAGTTTTCTGTTACATTGCATGTACATTGCATTGTAGGCTATGTGGATTTCCCCCGTTAGAACTAAAGAGCGGGTTCCATTTCAGATGGAGGCGAGCAACTCAGGTTTTATTTTTAAAGATTGACATTATGCATTATATAAGACTTAACGGGCGCGATTGTGCACCGACTGCGCCATTTTCACATGAAAAATATGTGATATTTTGTGGTTTGTTAACACATTTGGGCAGGTATACGGAGCGTCCTTAGCGATATTCAAAGCAAACCGAGTTGCCTAGAAAATGCAGCTTTTACGCAGATGTAAACTTATTTAAGACTCCATCGTGAACATTTAATTCAGTGTAATTTAGCCTTTGTTTCCATTTTAGTTCAGTGGCAATAATAAAATACAGTAAAAAAAGAAACACGAAGGGCACAAATGGGAACATGGATAATTAAGTGCCTCCATTCCAGTCGAATTTTATCATAATGTTCAACTCTCACAATGACACAGAGACGGTTTAGCTATAACAGGCTACTGTAACTACTGAAACCCCCCAGCCGCCTCGACATTGTGGTCATCGAGTTCATATTAATAACTTATTTAATCACCACGCCACTGTTCCTTATCCCGATGCCCGCGGCTGGGTTCCGTTCACCATATTTGGCGCGTTGCTGAGTTGTCGTCTTATTCAATTTATTACACCGATCACAGTGAGCTTTATTTTACGACTAACATCACTGTCTCCCAAATGGATTGAAACCGGGAAGTGGGTTATTGGTTTATTTCGGCTACCACGGTAATCGAGCGTGGAGGGGAAACTGGACTGCGGCATATTCTCCATCGTTTCATCCACTCAATATTGAACAGAGTCCTGTGATGAAGCGATTTTTTTGTGCCTGGCGCTTTTGCCAACTCCCGTGTGATCTGGAGAAAATAAATGTGCATCGCGTGATATCCCTCGTTGCAAAAAGATATGTAGGTCACAGTCACACATCGATCTGTAAACATGGCATTTCCTCAGCGGCGAACGCCGTCAGAACTGTGACCCTATACCAGCCAGTTTGTTTTTAAGAGAGGCGTGTTTCCCTGGTTTCATGGTGGCAGCAAACGAAAGGTATATAGGCTACTTAACTTACAAACGTGAGCCCAGCGGGTTACTGTTTTTTATATATATTTTTTTAATCTGTTACGGCTCTATCGATTTACAGCTAGAGAAGCATTTCGTTTTGAACCCCTTCCTCCATGTTGTCTGCCTGCCCTGATCGGGCGCGTTTATGCATACGATACACATAATGAGAAATTAAGGATTCCAATCAAGGAGCCTTTAAAATGAACCACCACAAGGGTTAAAGTCAACTCTGCATACAGGCGGCGACAACAGTCAGCTTATTGCGCGCGTGCACGACACAGCGCTGCCTTTCCATATATGGTAATGGTCTGAAACGGGGGAGCGAAATATCAAGTGGGCTTTATTAGCGGCTGATTTGCATCGATTTAATAGGCTACATAATCAGTATGTCCTGACACAGCAGGAAATTGGCAGATTTGAATGTTTATTTCTCATGCTCGACGTGCCAAGGGAAAATACGACCAAGTGCCACAACAGGGCATTTAATAGAAGGTTGTTTGCGAAGGTGGCCGTGTATTTAATCATTCTCTTCAACATCAAGTCTCACAAAAAAGTGTTTATAAATAGCTGATAAAAGGCGGATTATCCATTTTGCTGCTTATTTTCAGCGTGCGATTGTTTTGTCATACTGTGCGATGGTATCGGGAGTAAATTGCATTTAGTGCAATTGTGAGCCATTTTTACTATGCCCTTGGTTCGCGCTTGAGCTGAACTGCGCGAACTTGAAAAAGCATTCAGATAAGGTTCCGTGGAATGCAGAGCACGTGCGTCTTTTATCACGCCCTGCACCGAAACGGGCGAACTTTTCATTTGCAGCTCGCGCGATAAAGCGTCAATATAGATCTACGAACCATGAATCTAGTAACAGCCATAAATGGCCGCCTTCTAATGCACTAGAATAAAAATATGGCATTTATTTATAGTCACAGGTGTAGGAGACCAATAAATAATGTTCCTTTCCGTTTGAAATTATGTAGGCTTTTTTTTATTAAAGGTGGGAGTGAAACGGTAATCCTGACTATCAACAATTCCCCAGAGACGAATAGCAAAATTAACGTGATTAACCTCGTGGAGTCGCCTCACACTGTTGTCCTACATCAAATATTAGTGTACAGATAAAATTATTCTACTCGTAATGATAGGTTTTATTCACCCACAGATCTAGTCGTTGCTTTTCGTTTTTTAACGTTTTCTATTTGCAATTGCCTTCACGCCCTGGGCCACGGGTAGCCTGACGAAGGGTCAGTGTGCGTCCTTTTACCCGAAGCGTTTGGTTTTCCTTGTCGGATTAAGGCCGATTCACATTTCTGTGACACATTTTGGGTTCGCATTTTGTCAGGTCACTCCCATCTTTCGACATCCACATAAAGACTGCATTTCGCATGGCTATTACGACTGCGTCACCGCGAAACTTAAATTAAAAAAAATTAAATTAAATAAAATAATAATAATAATAATAAATTTAAAAAGAGAATAAAAGTTCATAGCAAGATTATTTCAGCGGCACGTGAGTTTAAATAATGAGATGATAAAGCGGGGACAAACTGCATTATTGATATTATTGCGTGGCTAATCTTTGTCATCTGTGTCAGAACTTAATCAAATTAACCACAGCTGCCCCATACTGGAATTTCCCGTTATTTACAAACACCTTCATCCATCTTTATCAGTGGAATGAGAAGAAATGCACAGCCCCGTCTCTGTTTCGGAAACATTTGCGCAACGTGGCTATTTAATCTGAGTCACATTGATTAAATAGCGCTCAAGGTAAATAAGGGTGCAATCCACTCATATTTGACGCTTAACCCGTATGGTTCATGGTCGATCTCTTTGCTCAAAGGTAGCTGTAATGACGAGTTGCAATGTCGATTTTAAGAATGCTTGCGGCTTAAAATGAATCGCAGTACCATATTCATATAAGATTAATAATTTAGTTTAAAAATGCAAAGGAGAGTGTTTTTACGCGGGACATAGCGCTCACTTTGTACTTGTTTGCGTAAGGAATTGGACATTCAGCCATGCAGTTTGTAGATTCGATTCTGTAGGGAGACACTGGCGTACCGTTCGCTGAGTGGTGCACGGGTAGCGTGGAAGATGTTAAGGACAGTCCAGGGTAGAATGAACGACGGAGAACAGTTTCATTTAACAATTTAATTAATATATTTAAAACAGACCTTGAAAGGGGATATTATGTGGTGTTTGCAATGTGCCCCCGACGAAACAGTGGTCCTTATACAAATTTTTTGACATTCTGCAGAAAGCTGGCATTTTGCATCAAGGTTAAATCAGAACTGTAAGATCTAGGCTACCAGAGTTAAATTCTCAGGGTAAACCTGCCCTCTAATTCTGGAGGGAAAAAAAACTTCGATGCTTGCACCTCCTGCTGTTACCACAAGCAGATCATACATCAATGAATAAATAATCCGTTAAAACGTTATCAGTATGTCAGCTAAGAACAATAAATGTATATTATGGTGGTAAAAAATGGTGGTGTTTGCAATTGAATAATTGTACTCATATGAGTGACTAGGCTACCCCCATACAAGTTGCTTTTTTGGTTCCATCATCAGAATACAAGTCGATGGGTATTTTTAAAAGTCTGAACAGGGAATAATAACGCGCGGCGACATTTTGGTGCGTGCGTCAGAGCTCAGCAATTGCGTTGTTTCCTGATCATCGGCACCGCTGTCGGTCACGACAAGCGAAGCTCGTGTCGCTGCAAAGTCCAGTGAAATTGCTGGAAACTGCTGCCGCTGACTCACCGGTGTCCGGGAAGCACGGTTTCATTAGCTTAATTACATAGGCTACTACGTCAGTGGCGACCAGGTAAAGGCTGTGACGCGATTACCAAACGAACGGATGTTTCCGCGAGTTAAAGCATTCGGTGTATATCTTAATTAGTGCGCACACTGACGCGTGCTTAGTCCAGTGGGCTAAAACAGCGGCCGATCGATATTGCCTGAGCCGTTATAGGTCAATTAGTGCCGCTGTCATTGCGACATCAAGTCAGGACAGGACGTTCAGTCTCGCCACGAGCTCCATGTAGCCTCGTGTAATTTTAGGCTCGTGCTGCTACAGGTTTTCACAATCAACGAATTATACATTTCGATCACGTTTTAAGGAATGTTAAACATTGTACGTGTGCCCAGAAACACGAATGTATTTTCAGATGTCGGCGTGAATGGAGGTGCATTTTTGCTCTTCTGAATGATTTTGAACTGCCGTATCCAGGAGACGGTCAGGTACTTAATGTCGGTGGGATCAAAGTGAACGAGTCCTGAGGATGCATCATATGCTTCCCTGCTTCCCTGGGTGCCTGGGCAGCCAGAATTCTCAATCCGATTGTTGCTAAAGGATGATTAGCAAGAGGTTAGCCGGGCAGGCACATTCACAGTGCAGGATCTAGTAGAAATCCGCCACTTCAGAACGCACAACAGTCTTATTTTATTTGGCGGGCAAAATAAATTGGCTTGAAGCAATGCAGCATCAGTCCCCGTGCTAAGACCCAAGATGCGTACATAAGCCTACATAGCTCAGGAGGTAAGGGTGGTTGTCTGGCAGTCGGAGGGTTGCCGGTTCGATTCCCCGCCCTGGGCGTGTCGAAGTGTCCCTGAGCAAGACACCTAACCCTTAATTGCTCCCAGCGAGCCGATTGGTACCTTGCATGGCAGCCTTTCACCGTTGGTGTGTGAATGGGTGAATGAGAGGCATCAATTGCAAAGCGCTTTGGATGAAAGCGCTATATAAATGCAGTCCATTTACCGTTTACCAGATGGATTTGGAAAGGCCACAAACACTGGCATCGGTTCCTGTTAATGACAGTTGTAGCACAACACGTTTGGTCGTTATGGCAGCGCTAAGGGTACAGTTTGTGGATGATGTAAATACGGCTGACTGATGATGAATATGGCGGCTGCGCTCGTGTGGGCAAATTTTATTGGCTGTAGTCTGAGTGAAAGGGCTCTTCCTGTGTCAGTGTTTCGAGTTGGATTGGCAGGGGTCAGGTGGGTGGGTGGGGGGGTGGGTTGGGGGGTGTTCAGTGTCCAGAGCTCCTTTGAGGTGTAACTCGCCCCCAGTCCTTGGAGCGGGACGGGGTGGGGCAGGACGGGACGGGACGGGGGGGCAGGGGGGGGGGATCGATACCCACTGCCATCCTCTGGGGGGACAGAGTGCGGTTCTGCAGGTTGTGTTAGCCAGCCTGTCGATACAGTATTGAGCTCCCTATCTGTAGTCTCAACCAGCGCTGCAGAGCTACGCCCCTGCTGCTCCCCCAACCCGCACACACCCTTACACAGGCATGCATGCGCACACACACACACTCACACACTCACACACACACACACCCTTACACAGGCATGCATGTGCACGCACTTACACACACACACACACACACACACACACACACTCACACCCTTACACAGGCATGCATGCGCACACACTCTCACACACACACACACACTCACACACACACACAGGCATGCACACACCCTTACACAGGCATGTATGCGCACACACTCACACACACACACCCTTACACAGGCATGCATGCGCACGCACTTACACACACACACTCACACACCCTTACACAGGCATGCATGCGTACACACTCACACACACACACACCCTTACACAGGCATGCATGCGCACACACTCACACACACACACACCCTTACACAGGCATGCATGCGCACACACTCACACACACACACACAGGCATGCATGCGCACACACTCACACACACCTACATGCACCCTTACACAGGCATGCATGCGCACGCACTTACACACTCACACACACACACAGGCATGCATGCGCACACACTCACACACACACACTCATTCATACGCACACCTTCACACACACACACACACACACATGCATTCATGCACACACACTCACAAACACACACACACACACGCACATACACATACATGCATTCATACACACACCTACACACATGCACACACGCAAACACATGCATGCGCACAAACTCGAACACAAACATACATTCATACACACATACACACACACACACGCAAACACATGCATGCGCACAAACTCAAACACAAACATACATTCATACACACACGCACGGACACACACACACACACACACACACATTCATAGACACACCTATACACACTAGCAAGCTGTATACACACGCCTCTTTACCCAGCAACACCCCCCCCCACACACACACACACATACACACGCACTCATTGCTATGCATCTACCCTAAAATGGCGGAAATATGTGTGTGGTGTTCTCTCTGAGGCCTAAATTTGAGACGGGTGGCAGCCCTTCCTGAGCTGAAACCCCCTGCCCTGCACACTAGGGCTGGGCAATATATCGATATTATATCGATATCGTGATATACAAAATCCCAGACGATATGTAGTCTCATATCGTAATATCGTGATATGGCATACGTGTTGTCTTTTCCCGGTTTTAAAGGCAGCATTACAGTGAAGTGATGTAATTTTCTGAACTTACCTGACTGTTCTATTATTTGCCTTTACCCACTTAGTTATTACATAGGCATTACTGATGATTATTTATCAAAAATCTCATTGTGTAATTTTGTGAAAGTACCTATAGTCATCCCCACAATAATCATCACAATATCGATATCGAGGTATTTGGTCAAAAACATCGTGATATTTGATTTTGCCCATGGCGCCCGGCCCTACTAACCCTACTACCATGAGTTCACTGTCACCGCCATGTATACTACGTCTCCCAGAAGCCCCTGCTCCTGAGGGTGGGCCCGTCGCCCCTGTGTGATGCAGATCAGGAGTGACACACTCAAGCGCCTGACTCCGCTCTCCGCAGCCCTGTCCCAGGGGAGCGTTTATTTGCCCCTTTTAATTGAATTTCAATTTATAATATGAGCGCTTTGGGGAGGGGGGGCGGGGGGTGTAGGCGTTTTTTGTATCAACGCTCCGTGAAAAGGGGGGGGGGGGGTGGGAGGAACCCGCCGAGCTCGTGTTTTCGGGCCGCCAGGCTAATTTGTGCGGCTGGGGCGGGGAGCGCCCACACTCCCGATTAATCTGCCCTTTTAAAAATCCCGTCAGCAACCTCACCCGACCGACATCCGCCGGGGAAAATAATGAGATAGAAGGCTGAGAATAAAGGTGGGGGGGGGGGGATGGGGGGGGGGGGGGGGGGGGGGGGATGGGGGGGGCGGGGGGGGACAGTGGTGGAGCGGGGGAGGAAGATAACACGATTTTTTAAAAAAACTAAATGGGAGAAACCCTGTTGCTAGCAGTGGTTCCATTTCAGGCGTCCGTTGCTGTACAGGCTTCCATCATGAGGCTTTGGACTCCAGTGAGATCTTCTGAACGAATAAATTATGCACAGCAACTAGGTGAAAATGTTTTAGACTGCTTCATATGTAATGGATCACTAGTATTATTGGTTGCTTCAGAATGTGGTTGGAAAGGCTTACCTGACAAAAGGATTTGTTAATTAAATATAAGA